>NW_019396621.1:17792-86714 GCF_000591075.1 Eurytemora carolleeae | reverse complement strand
GTACAGGATACTGGAACATCTTCTTGAATAAGCAATCAAATAAGTACTTATGGAACATATTCTCAAATAAACACTTCTTGGACATATCTCGAAAATTATGAATGAATTTTGATTGTCAATTGAAACATTAATCAATCTAATATTATTTAGAATGCAGAAAATAAGTTAAACTAACTTCATTTTAACGGGAATTTTTTTTTTAATTTTCATGAAAAATTTGCTGAAATGAGTGAAAATTTAAAAAAATGTGTATTTTCCAGGATAAAAATCCGTACAATCCGTACAATTTGAAAACAAATCCGAACAATCCGTACAATCCGTACAATTTCAGGGTTAAAAAAAACAATCCGTACAATCCGTACAATCCGTACATTTTGGCCACCCTGTATATAAACTGTATTAGTTTGTTTACCTTGAGTTACATTCTTCTCTTAATCTCTTGGATGTATAATTATAGAGCTCTTTAGCCTCATCTGCAGTACTATTACCGTACACCAAGCACTCAAGCTAAACAAAATATTAATCAAAACTGTAAACTTAAACAAAATACTTATCATAACTGCGCTTAGAACTTTTGTTGAATACTCATAATCCCGATCGCTTCATCTTGATATCCACAATGGGCATTTTAAATTTGATAATCTCTTTATTTCAGTTATTCCTCCACAGATCTATGCTCCCTTCAAACCCCAACTTAAATTAATCTGAAGATTAACAAAAGATCGAAATCAAGCATTGATCTCGAGATCCACTATAAAAAAGTCAATTTTAAAATAAACAAGACTTGAATTGACTTTTCATATTTTCTGGATTGTTTTAAAATCGGTTAAAATAAAAATTAATGGATTTGTATCTATTATTTTTCCTATTACAGCGGATATCTGGCGTTCTTGTCAGATTACAAATCTCATCTTTTAAATGTTTTCACTGTTAACTAATAAATTGGCGATTTTGAAAGTTGAGGGAAAAATTGTGACTTTAAAAAGAAATTTTAGATACTTTTTTTTTATAAACATAAATTAATTTTCCCCAAAAATTGAAGGATAAAAAAACTAATATAACCCCCCCCCCCCCCCATTAGAATCAAGGAATAAAAAACACGTTTATTTTCAGGATTCAATGATCTGATTTTTATTTTAAAATCCCCTTTGTCTAGTCTCTTATCTATTGTTGGGCGACCTACCTTGATATTAGCCAGGAGTCTAGGTATAAAAGCTCTAAGCTCATCAACTGTAAGGGAATCCAGGCAGGATATTAATTCCTCTTTATGCCAGAACTTTTCTATAATATTTCCAATTAGTAAATAGACACAAGCGGTTTAAACAATGAAAACCTTGAATTTTCTTATTTTCTTATCCTAGCAACCTTACTGTTACTGCCATACTCTCCGTATTAAAATTATTCGAAGAGTTTAAAATTCACATTTGAATTGAATTTTTTATTTATATTCTGACTCAAGGGTACCGATCAGAACATTTTTCTCAACTAGAACGTGTCACAAGCTAACCTAACCCAAAATAATGGTTATGGTAACCAAGACTATAGTAACCAAGGTATAAAACAACATATCCAATTGGAAGATTGCTGGTGTGGTGCCTCAGCACTCGGCCCCAGGGAGCCTAACCTAACCCATAGTATGGGGAGCCAACATTTAGTTCATTGGTTTACAGGCCGCAGCGTGCAGCCCCCTAGCCCACCCTAGCCGCACACAGCGCTCGGCCCAGAAAGCGACTGGACCTAATCCAATGTAATATGAGTATAATTGACCCAGGCCAGGAATAAAGTCAAATTTATGCAGTAAAGTGGGATAAACAGATTTTGCTTAATGACGAAGGAATATGACAGGGAGGTTCGGAAACCCTCTGGGGACGCGCACTGCCGCAAATAGGTAAAATGAGGTTCGGAAGCTGTGCGGGGGAGGTTGCCTTCCCTCCCTCGTTCAGTACTCTGTATACAGTAGGTACTTTGTTTACTATGAATATGTTTAAAGTGATTCAATGCAACGTGAGTTTTATATAAAAATACTGGCATAGCATAATAATACGATAAATAACAATTGAAAAATATTAAGAAATACCAATATTAAAGAAAATCTTCAATATTGAGTTCTTTACAGATATATTTCTGGAATTGTTGGACCTAAACTCAGACTATTTAATCTATATTGTATTATATTTATTTAGTATCAGATATTTCAGATATTTAGAGAACAATTACAAAATGAAATAACAGGAAAGGGGCTGTAATGAGGGAGGGAACCCCTGGACCCCATCAGTCTCCGCTATGCAGACACAAGGATCCCAGATTTGCTAGGCACCCTAGCCTCCAATATGCTGACCAGTGACCAAGCCTGCGCTATGCAGACAGTACCTTCACTAAGAAGACCATGCCTCGGCTATGCAGTAAACGAGCCTCCACCACACACCACAGCTTTTTCTAAATCTTGGATTTTCTTTGTAATGACAAACTTAATTAGTCATAATTGGGTACTATTTAGGATAATAGATAAATTCTCTCGTGCCACTTTGTCAAAATATTTGTAAAAAAAATCTTTTATTTAAACTTAAACACAAGTTTAAAAAAACCTGCTGTATAAAACAGGCACATTTTGATGTATTGCGCATACTCATTACTGCGTAGCTGAGGCTCAGTCTGCCTAGAAAATCTGGGAGGCTCGTGTCAGCATAACAAAGGCTCATGGTGTCTAGGGGTTCCCTCCCTCCCGTAGTACGAGGAACGTTGAAAGAAATTCAAGTAAAATTACAACTACAAGACGAAACAAAAAGCTGGGGAAAGGGGAGGACGGTCGCGAGAACAAACCTCCAAAGGAAAGGGAACAGGGGGGGGGGNTTATTTAAATAGGATCAGTCTGTTTATTTAAATAGGATCAGTCTGTTTATTTAAATAGGATCAGTCTGTTTATTTAAATAGGATCAGTCTGTTTATTTAAATAGGATCAGTCTGTTTATTTAAATAGGATCAGTCTGTTTATTTAAATAGGATCAGTCTGTTTATTTAAATAGGATCAATCTGTTTATTTAAATAGGATCAGTCTGTTTAAAGAGTTTGTTAAAACTTTTTCATTCTTTAAATTAAATCTTTTGTCTAATTCTGCTAATTTTAAAGAAAACCCAGATTCCAATTAAGGGGGAGCCACATTCTACCCTCCCACTCCTGTGTCAGGGGTTGACATACAAATTACCTAAAAACCTTGAAAAATTCTAGGGGGACCTTAAAAAAGTCGATTAATTTCATTTATTCCCCCGTCACCCTTGAAACTAATGTAAGCAGGGGCTGCTCTATCACCTTCAGCTTCGTATANGGGGGTTATGTACAAAGAATTTATTAGGAGGAAATTAGTATTAAAAAGACATTTTGCCAGTAGGATGAGGATAGGAAGCGATACGGGCAAGCGCAGTGCAGAGACTCTGATTGAAAGTCAATTGCGAGATGGAGGCTGTAAAGAAACTACTGAATACCTGCAAGTACAACTGAGTTAAAGTATACTGCATGTTGATGAGGTTGATCAGCTGCAAAGTTCTTCAATCCTCGGACATAAGCTTCCTTGAGAATATCAAACCTCTTCTCGTTCACCTGGAAACAAGGTTTCAATGGTACCGTTTTGAATCGGACATTTCTTTCTTTGCATAAAGGGTCACTTGAAATAAGGCTTCCACTCCCTTTAACTGAACTGAGATTGGATTAAATTAACAGCGAATTCAGTTTGCGAATTCAGTTTTTGATCAAAGATATTTTTGGTTTGTGGAACGTTTTCTAAACAACATGCAAACCAAGGTTTTTCTTTTTTTATTGAATCTAAAAAATAAATTGTGCGTATTTAATATTTTAATTTAACAAGTAAATCAGGGAAGTAATTAACCTTTGAGTCATTATTCATTTCAATTTTATTAAATATTTCATTAAAAGCTGATCTTTGTCTTATTTGGTTTAATAATAATAATAATATTAATTATAATAATCATATTAATAATAATTACGGTAAACCCTTAAATCGTTATATTTCAAATACTTCCATTCAAGTTCCAATGAATCAAGGTTATGAGCTGAGTGTAAATCATGGGGGAGACTGGGACAGCTTCTGAAGGGGTATGTGAAGGGGAACGTCCCCCCTGGAAAAAAGGGGATGTCCCTTTCCCTGGTAAAACTGGGGGGACGTCTACCTCCTGAAATATTAGTAGTGCCAGAGAAAGGCACCTAATAGGCCCTTATATTTTGCTTTTTAATAGATAGATTAATAGATTAAAAAAATGTTTATCCTGTGGCACCACTTTTTCTTGTCAAGGTGACGACTTTTTGAGAGATTGAAGGTTGCAGCAGCATATTGGGTGGCCTTCGCTGCAGCGGAGGCCACTGCGCCGGACAGGAATTGTTTTCAGCGAAGGGAATGCTCAATTATAATTCAATACTTATTACTTCATCAGAGGGATGGTATTTATCACTCAGGACACTAATTACTCCTTCAGAGGGATCGTATTTATCACTCAGGACAATAATTACTCCATCAGAGGGATGGTAATTAACATTCAGAACACCAATTACTACATCGGAGGGATGTTAATTAACAGGACACTAATTACTCCAGCTGCAGCAGAGGGATGTTAATTAACACTCAAGGCACTAAAGAATCCATCGAAGGGATGGTAATTAAACAATCAGAACACTAAGTGCTCCACCAGAGGCATGGTATTTAACACTTGAGACACTAATTACTCCATTGGAGGGATTGTAATTAACACTTAGGGCACCAACTATTCCATCGGAGTGATGTAAAAAACACTTGGCACAATAATTACTCCATTGGAGAGAGATGGTATTTAACACTTGGGACACAAATAACTCTAACGGAGGGATGATAATTAACAGTAATGAGTTTCTTCAGTGTTAATTACCATCCCTCCAATGGAGTAAATAGTGTCCTGAATGTTAATTATTATCCCTCCGATGAAGTAATTAGTAATTAGAAAATATCATAAGCTGCCCCTGGTCAAGCATTTACTGAAATAAAAGTATGTAGAATATTTGCATACCTGGAATGATGTTAATTTATCCATAATTTTCTCTAACAAAACCTTCTGCTTGTCACTGTATCCCTACAACAATACAGAGATTAGCTGAAATGGGTTATTTATGAATTTTGCGAATATTAAAAAAGGGGTACAGGAATCAGAATGCTGGATGTACAGTACACTATACATTAAACAAATTATTCGTAACACGAAGCCTGTTAAGATTATCTATATATATATATATATCATGGTGGTATATATCTAAATTTATTAATATATGCTCGTTTAGTCCGCTAAACTTGAGCACTCTATGGTGATGAATAGGTGTACTAATTAGCATTATGCAAGAACCTCAACTTAAAATGAGTTGGTTGAGCTCTCTGGTCCTTATTTCGTTTCTCAATCATCAGGGTTTGATGGAGCAGTGGTAAGCGTGTTTAATCCATAATCTAAGGATTAATGGTTCAAGCCCACGCAACTGCAAAAATTGAAATGGAAAATCTGGCAGCTGTTAAAAGAATTCTTGTTTCAATTATCCCCTCCTTGCAGCTAATTTCGGCAATACAAAATGGTATTGCTGAACTGCGACAATTTAGAAACAATAATTAAAAATCATTTATATCGTAAATTTATACATGCAACAATTACATAAAATTTTATTAAATTTTTTTTTACCTTTATTGCAAGCGTGATTCCAGCTTTTGTGTTTGCTAGACTGTATCCTAGTCCTGCCAGTTCAGCAGCATAAACATACTCATTCAACTCATCCTTAGTTGGAAAAATATAATGGTAGATGAGGTAAGTTGTCTTGGCTCTAATGTTAAGAAGAGAGAATGGGGAATATTTGTGCTCTCTAAATTAAAGAATCTGAAAATCTTGCCAAGAAACACAAGATTGTGAATAACCTGTACAACAATCCTATGGTAACTGAAGTTACAAAAGCTCTGCCCCCCCCGATCTCAGTATGATTTCTAAGTAGAGCTGGAGAAAGTTGCGGAGTAGCTAGCTAATAAACCTGCCAAGAAGCTGAAGAAGGTTTAGTGTATCTGATGGACAAAATATAGACACTTTTGGGAACTCTAGAAAAACTTAGAGAGGAAAAAAGAATGGATCTAAGAAACCTTATGTTCAACCTTCTCACCCTGCTAGAGTGAACTGTAGTTTGTGTAGTAAGCAGCACATGCATCTTTACTACTGTAAAATATTTATGGTTAGTTCTGTGAAAGAAAGAATAGCTTTTGCTGGAGATACTAAAACTTGTTGGAGATATTTGAGGATGGATTCTGAAGTAAACTTCAACGAGAGATCAAGCTGGTTCTCTAAACATTACAATGATTGTAGAACTAAGTTTCCCCTGCAAGATAGATGTAGATTGGACACCAAGTAACCAGATGCACATGAGTATGTGTGAATTTCATACTTCAAATGCTGCCATGTACCGAACCAGTCCTAATGATGAGACCATTCTTGAAGCTGGTCAACTTGATTTCCTTGGATGTTTTTGAACCCCCTATATACATGGTACGGAATGTACAGCTACAGCAGTACAGAAACCTTTTCATGTTTTATGATAGTGGTTGGATGGGTGCATCTGTATAAAACTGAGCCTACAGTATGCTGGATACAGAGAATATCCAACCTGGACCAACAACTTTAAATGTTGCAGGCGGAACACAGATAGAAATTGATTTTACACTACCTCTGTATAACTATAAACCCATAGCTACTCTGTCAGCCTTAAGGATGGAGTCAGTCACAAACCAGTTTCCTTATTGGGAATTACAAGAAGCATGGAAAGAGGTTAATACATCCTACAGGCATAAGTTTCCTGATGGTCCGGAGCTATCTAGGACCGAAGACGGAGTCGGAGGTAAACCAATAAATGTCATTATTGGTATGAGATACAGCATATATTTTCACTACAATAATCTAGACCCTTCCCAATGGTTTGAGCATAAATGAAGCAAAGTTTGCTGCTCCAGGTGGTTGTCAAAGTGTACTTGGAGGAGTACATAAGTCCTGGGTTAAAGCTTTTAAATCCTCTCATTCTCTTGGATAAAGGACTTCTTTCTCATTTGAATGTAGAGCTTATCAAACACAGTACTCTGCTCTAACCTTCACGGAGAAACTTTATTCTGAGGAGATTGAAGGAAGTTTTTCTCCAGAGATTCTACAGGATGAAACAGAACCCAGAGTAATTTGCTTCACACACTGCAGTAAACATGATATAAGCATGAACAATCTCAGAACAAGGATTGGATATTTATTCTCCAAATATATTGTGAACCCCTGTATCAGAAACTGGCCAGTTTCTGTGAGAATCCTAGGTTATGTTCTCAGGTTTGTTGCAAGGATGGAGAGGAATTCTTTAAGATCTACAGTAAACATAGGACCCTAAGAAACAATGTCAAACCAACCCTCAAGATTCAATTCTAACTGATTTAGAGAGAAAGATTGTTGTAAAGAATGTGTTCAATAAATCATGTAAGAAGTCAGAAATCATAAACATTCAAGACAATATTAGTGAATTCAGGCTTCCGTTTATTCATTGCCACTCAAAGTGTAAAATCTGAACTATCCTTTTAGGACAAACTACAGCCTGAAAAAAGAAGGCTGAACCAAAGTGATCCACCCATGTATGCAGGATGATAAAATAATCGAGAATATTCCCTTGCAACTAATTCAGGAATATCCTGATCTACATGCATTCAATCAAGGAAGAATTGCAGTGTGTAGTGTTCACAGGACACATTTTAAAGGTTTTTATCTAATAAACCTAATCTTCATCAACTCTGTAATTTCCATATTGAAAACTAGTTGCATATAGTTCTTTACATTCGCAGGAGAAATTATCCTGACATACAGAGAACTTGAAACCTGATAAAACCCCAACAGAAGACATTTGGATCAGCATGCAAGAAACCCAAACAGCCATCAAATGTAAGATTTATATGAGAAAGCTTGGGACAACATTGTATTTTGTAAAATATTCTCATGAGCCTTTTGAAACAGATGTTTTAAGTTTTAATATAGTTCTTTTCTAATTCTTCAAATCCGTTTATCGGGTCATAACACTTAACCAGAGATCACATTTTAAAATATTGAAAGTATTAACAATACATTGGTTACATAGTTATGCACTTATATTGTGACAATATTGAAAATGCTATTAAGAGATGAAAAGCTGAAAAGGGCACAGCTCAGCAACACCCCAGACCATTGATTTCAATGATCCCTAGGTTGGCCAAGTTGTGGGTGGGGGGTGAAGGAGAGGAAGGCTAAGGACCCCATCCCCTTGTATACAATTATTTAATTTTTGTCCAATGTTTATCATCCAGCACTAACCTTGAAAAGAAGAGAGAACATGTATGTCAGGTTTGCACTGAGAGGATCACTGTATGCAACAGGGGATCTCATCTCTAAATATATTCATCTATTTAATGTAAAAACATTTACAACAATTACCCCCAATTTAAATTTTTCCTTAAACTTAATTATTTAATTTCCCCTTAATATTATTTATTTTCCCTTGATTTTCCTCTTAACATTATTAATTTTTCCTGACAAGAAAATAAATATACCACTTCTTTTGGGGATTAAAAATGTAATCTCATTATCATTATTACTTTTATATTAGATGTATTCTCACACAATATACTATACACTTATACATACATAATACATACTTAAATGGTGTGCGAAAATTTAGAACATTAAGTTTGAAAAACAATTGATCATTTCAGTAATATCATTATTATTCAATCCTCCAAATTCCAATGTTAAATTCATGTCAAATGGGAACTTGTACATGCTTCAACACATTTTGATTTACTTAAATCCGACAAAATTCCAAAAGGTAATGGTCAATGGATGACAATATCTGACGTGTCCTTCAACTTGACCCAACGTGTTATCCCTTTCTTTTACTTTATTTGCCAAGTTTTAGAAACAAATTAAAAAATGTGATCTCGGGAAAGTTGTATTTACCACCCCATTTCACTTCAGAAAACCCAGAAAACAAAATATTACCAATGTTAATACAAGTTTTGGGAAGTAGGAATTCATCATCTTGCTTAAACCATAATCTACCAAGTAGATCCTCCTAAAATAGTAAAAAAATGGAGCACTAGATATTTCCTGCCACAAAATGTTTCTTTTACAAAATGTTTCCTGAACAATAAGATTCCTACCACAAAACATTTACTCACATTACATTTCAAGCACAAAATGTTTTCTGATACAAAACTTGATGTAACCTTAAACAAAAAGTTTTATTTTTAAAACATTTCAAAATGTTTTGTGTCAAAAGAAATATGTAAAATAAAAGCCTAAAAATTACTTGGTATGATTTTTTTTGCAATATATAAGTTCTATACCACACAGTTAAGCATACAGATTTTTACGTAATTGTACCTTATAATATGCTTACCTATATAAAAAAATCTTAAGGGGCAAATATTATTTTTTGGGGGCAAATTTTTTAGTTTGAGGAAATCTTTAATATTTGTTTAGGACACAAATATTATTTTTGGGGGGCTTTTTCAGTTTGATCAATTTTAAGTATGGGCAATCTTAAATCTTTTTTTGGGTTCACTTTTTTTTAAACTTAAAAGGTTTATTTTTCTTGTTGGCGGCAAAACTTTTTAATTTTTTTAGCATTATCAAAATAAACTAAGGGGCATCTGTTTAGAAAGGGCTTTAAATTTTAAACTTGGTTGTATTTATAGAACATCTGGGGATAACAACATCAAATTAAGTTGCACATTCAAAATATTTGACTCTTTTTTTGAAGAAAGGGGGGGAGAAAAAAAAAAGAATCTGAGCTTATATTGAAAATGGTTATCGTTGAATTTGAGTTTGCTTAAAAAGTGTAGGTATGGGTGGGCATGTCCCCCATTTAGTCAGACTAGGGGGACCTAGTCCCCATGCCCCCCCCCCTGTTGCACGCCTGGCAGGAGAGGAGACCTTTTGTAGAGGAAAGGTTTCGTAACAGGAAATATTTTATAGAGGAAACGTTTTTATCAGGAAACATTTTGTGCCCGGAGTCATTTTGAGGAGGAAACGTTTTCGGAGGAAACGTTTGCTGGGGAAACTTTATCTGTCAAGACACGTTGTGTGAGGAAATACAAATTTGACTTGTCTGTCTTTGCCCAAATTTTTTGTGACAACTAACATGACCCCAGTTAAATGTTATGAAAATATTACAAAGAAAAAAATGTCAGCTTGGAAAGCAACGGTTAACAGCAATATATTTCCTAAAAAATCGAACCCTGCAAAGCCTAGTTAATAAAATTTCAAATGTTGTAAGTAAATGTTTTTCAAATCTTAAAAAACGAAACGTCTATAAGATAATCTTTGATTTTGTTTTTTTTTGGGGGGGGGCGGATTGTTTTTACCTCAATGATGGTAGGATGAGAAGGATTATCTTGTTCTCGTTCTACCAGCTGGAATTGCGAAGGAATAAATTCATTTTTGTCCGGTAACTTGAGATTATTATGCATACCACAGTTTCTCCAGGAATCTAAATAGATATAAAATTGGTTAAATAAGAACTCTTTACTGAGAGGCGTATAAAGGAATCTCATGGGGATTATTGAGTAAAATATACGCCATTAAGGAATTGCAATGGTGTATACTGTATATCATTATATAAAGAAAAATTGAACCTATAAGTTTTTTATCCTTTTTACCCCAAATTTTTTTTTTCTCAGTGAATAAAACCCTAAAATTGGTTCTCAAAACTTCTGGGGGAATTTTTTTCTTTCGAAAGAATGGTTTTAGAAAATATACAAATAAACGTAGGATCAGAAGATACAGATATGTAGATATGTAGTAGTATAGTAAGCATCATAGAATGTTAATCAAAGTTTCTATTATTGACCTAAAAATATATGATTAATTGTAATTTATATTATATTAATAATACAGAATCCATACACAAATTCGGCTTAGTGCTCGGCGTTGCCCGTGGAATTTGTTAATATCGATTTTATAAAAAATTCTATTTTTGCAATTTTTTTAATTTTTGAAGAAAAAAGTTAGAATTTTTTTATCCTTTGATGTCCCCTGGTTACTCAAGGGTTCCCCCCAAAAAAATTCAGCCTATTTGGTCCCGCCGTATGGCCAGCTACAGCAAACATATAAATAAATAAATATAAATAAGCGAAGAGGAAACAATTTTCGTTTAATTTTTACAAACAAAGTTTCATTCGAAAGCTCTGTATTTCAGTTATTTCAAGATATAATTTTTTCCTTCTAGGCCTTATACTTTTTGTTACAACCAACTCTTTGAGCGTAATTCGAAAATCGATTTCCCGGATTTTTCAAATTTTCGATTTATCACGTCTTTATTCGTTAATAAAGAATGAGAAAATTTAAAGATTTTGTGGTCTCGGCAAGGTTCGTTTTCTTTATGCATATTTTATTTTCAGATTGCCCTAGCTCCAAAAGTAATGATCGCTGATCCGAAATTTTAGTTAAAAATAAATCCTTAAACTAACAGTTTATGATTTAAAAAAAAAAATTTCGAATGAAAATGAGACGTGAAAAATCGAAAATTTGAAAAATCCGGGAAATTGATTTTTGACCTACCCTCATAGAATTGGTTGTAACAAAAAAGTATAAGGTTTTTGGAACACCCTGTATATATTTATATGCTTGCTAAATTTTTTAAAGGGAACCCATGCGCACATTGGGGGTGACATAGTTAAAATGGCAGGAGTAAGTTTAAATAAAAATAAAAAAATAAACCGGGGTTTTTAAATACTCGACAATTTCTTAATTATTTAAGAATCTAGGGTCCAGAAAAAATCCAAGAGTCATGAGTAGATTAATGATTTAAGGTTTACTGACTATTTTTCATTGATTTGCTGAATAAAATGTTCAATTATTTAAGAGTTTTTATACTTAATTAGCTTGGGAACCCAGCTTTGTCTGGAAACTAAAATTTCCTTGTAAAAGTCAACCCGCTCCACTGAGAAATTTTAAACCAAAATAAGAACATTCCCGTGGTGCTACTGAGCTCTTCAGTCAGAGGAAAAGCAGTCCAGGTTATGAACGGACATACAAACGGATATCCCTTATTTATACAATATACATATACATGAACACGTGAAATATAAATATTATGTTCAGTGTCCGAATTTAATAAATTTAAGCCATGTTTCAAATCCCCCTAAAACCGGTTTTAACTGACCGCCGGCTTAAATCTTGAAAAATTTAATATAAATTTAAGTGGAACCAACCATATTTGAGCCGCGGCTTAAATTTTTAAACCGCGGCTTAAACTCTTTAAATTCTGCCTCGGATGAAAAATTTTCATCATTTATAATACGAGGTTTAAGGCTTTAGGAGTTTAAAGGTATGTTAATATATTATGCGTAGGAAGAAAGCTGCGCCTTTCGGTGAATAATCAAAACTATTCCACGGTTTTTCTTGTAATATTATAATAATAACTTTGATTATTACACTTTCTTCCTACGCAAAATATACTAAGATATTTATTTTTTGGCAAGCCATCTTTGACTTATTTTTTTTTTAACGTAATAATTAAGAATATCATGTTGAATATCTTTTTTATTTAATTAATTACCTAGTTTTTGAGAATCCAGTTTCTCTGTTTTGTATTTTGATCCGTACCATTGTTCAACAGTATTACATCTAAATTTATAGTTAGTTTTATAATCTAAATTATTAAAAAAAGCAATCATGAGAAATCTTCCCATTAATTAATTAGAAGACTCAACTCAACAGTCAACATGTTAATGAACAATATTTAGTATCTATTTAAATATATAGAATTGTACATTGGAGAGTAAATTTTAGGGAATTGTCTTAAAGCTATTTTTTAAATATCAAACATATCTTTCTAATTCACGCATTACTAAGTAATGTTGATGAATGATAGTATTGATTAATTACCTATCCAGGGGTTGTTTTTTCTCGAAAAAAAAACAATTCCCAACCACCTCCCTTTTAAAAATCATCTCCCCCCCCCCCCTCCCGAAGTTACTTATGTTAATGTTTTTTTTTGAGTTTTATTTCGCTGAGTTGGGGAACTTCATGATTTGTAGGGAAAATAAATAAATTTTTGAGTACAGTATCAAAATGAGTGAAAACTTGCAATTTGATGTCTGGTTTTATTCCCCCCCATCCCCCCGATCATTAAAAATCAACCCCCCCAGGGTCATGGGGGGTTAATTCTTAAAAATAAACACCCTTGTACCTATCTGCATATCTCTGAGCAGTAACTGCAACCCTAACGGTATCTGGGATCAAATGATTCAATACTTCAGTAATCAACTCAGGTTTCCATTCAGTTAATAGATAACCTCCACTTAGTACTTCCTAAACATACAATATTAGAATATTAAATATTTCAATATTTCCATATTTTGAGAAGTATTTAGTGATGTTGAAATTCTTTATACAACTATAAATTCAATCTTTAATCTCAAATGTTTAATAAGAATCTTTGGTTTGTTGTCATGTAGAACTATTTTACATATAAATAGCAAAAAAGTAATAGTGAACAATTTTAATGCAGGTTTTAAAAAACTTCAACGAGTTTGAAAGGAGTTCTTCAATAAACAAGAATGTTCGTGGATTTTTCTGTTTGAATTCAGGGATTTACAATAACGAATAACTGGACATTTGTTACAGCCAGAATTTTTTTATATTTGACCAGAGCGGTCCAGCCGTTTGGTAATTTATTAATTACAAAAAACAACAGTTAATCCAAGTTATTCAGATATATTGATATTTCCGGATTACAAGGAGCTGTAATCGTAAATTCAAGTGCACACACCGAAGTTTGCAGCTGAAAACAAGCGGCGTTCGATAAGTTTACACACACATATCTCTGTACTCAACGAACACACCACGGAGTTAATCGGCATTGCCCTCTTTGCATAAAGGGTCTTTAAAATTACGCTTCAAGTCCCTTTAATTGTTGTTGGGTTACTTACCTCAGTAGGATAATCATGAAGATGTCCTGCCAGTCCACAAACATAACTTTGAGGTCTTTCTTTATCCTTAAACCTTTACAGGATAATAAAGTAAATGGACTGTTCATGGATCAAGAGAGGGTATACACTATACAGATACCAGAACGAACTTGGCCCCCCCCCCCAAAAAAAAATTTATTTGAACTTCAAGAAATAAAAACTGTGTCTGTAATGGAAACATTTAGTTCAAATATTAAACTAGGCATGTCGTTGTCTTTTTTTCTGAGACTTTCTTAGCTTGATGTTTGTCAAATCTGGACTAACGTGACTATTTCAGTGTATTAGGAAATATGTTAAGAATTTTTCTAGCTAAAAGTAAATATAAGATTTTAGAAAATAGACAAAATTGTAAGCTTATTAAACCACTATGATATTTTAACCCCCAAAAATGAATATTTTTTGCAATGAAATCAACAATTCTTGAATTCATAAATTATCACCCAAAAACTCCCCAAGAATGGTACAAATAATTTTTAGGAGGCCAGGGCCTACTAGTACCTGAACTGCATTGCGTTGAGATCTCGGCATTCTTGGAAAATCCATTCCTGAGGACCATGCATGCGCAGCAGCTCAAGATACTGAAGTACAAATCTATATAATAAAGCTTTTCGCAGAAATATATATTATTTATTTATATATGTATATAGTTTTACGTATGTTTGTTATAGTTGACCAAACAGTTGGATCAAATTAGCTGCTTTATTTAAAGAAAATCCATGGGAAATATTTGTGGGAAATATTTGTTGGAAATATTTAAAATTCCACGGACCGGAAATGTTTGTTAAGGTATTGAGTAGACTTTACTTTTTTCTAGAAACAATTTCAGCAAAAAAAATTTTCATTTCAAGCCGTCATTTTTACTTAACACTCAATAAAGCTAGTTACAACGAAAATATTTAATTCGATTCGTTCGACATTCTACATAAACAACCAAACCGACCAACGAACAACCAGAAAAGCAGAATATATATATATTTAGATTAAGACTATAAGGAGAAATAACAATCTATAAGATTAGAAACTAAATGCTGTGTTAAAATTAATTTAGTACTTAACAGTTTTAATTTATGTAAATTGTAAGAAGAAAGCTAAAAACATCCAATAATTAGATCTAAAAAATAACTTAAAATCATGTATAATTAATTGAGAAATAGTTTCTAGTTCACCTGAAATATAAGTGTAATAATATCATCTATATGTTGGATTCCATCCTCGGTCAAATCCACGTTCACAACAAAGAAACCGAATCCCTGACCAGTGACCACCAATCAATCAATAAATCAATGAATTGGTTTTAAGGATGGAAAGCTCATTTTAGATGAGAAAGATGCTATAAGCACGCGGCACAGATCACGCTTATAGCGAACCCTCTCCTTACCCAAGCCTAGACTTCTAAGCAGAATTTCTGTGCCGCCTCCCACTCGGAAGTTGGGCCGCGAAAATGTTCAAGTTTTCTAATTTTCTTAATTTCATTTAATTAAGTTTAATTATTGTAAAATTAGAATAAAATAAAAAATTAACGAAAAAGTTTATCACGTCGTTTAACAATTTTTTTTGGTAAGAAGCAGAATATAAAACTGCAATTTATCATTTTTATCAAAGGCTAGGTCAGAAACCTCTCACTTAATCATAAATTCCGACCTCTTTAATTTACTTCAAAAATATTTTACTCAAATTTCCACAAATCATGTTAGAAAATGAATCCCTTATTTCAGTATTAAAAATTTCTAAAATGCGTATCTCCATTTAAGTGCAAAAAAATAATTTTCATCTTTAAATTGACCCCAACCCCTCATGGTAGGCAAATTTCTAATCGTAGAGAAATCTTATAAATAAAAAATTGACTACACTTTGGCTGGAAATCCTTTAATATTAACCTACTACAGAGAAACAAAAGAATATCTTATTCGTTTGAAATTAATTTTGAACCGGAGACTAAATGCCTTATAACCTACTATGAGCGTAATTTCATGTGACTCTACATGCAAAGATGGCAATGTCCATATATTTAACGTTACCCTTGACACCTTTGACTGATGAGTGATCAAGTACTGAATTAGATAATAATATTTCTGTTACCCTTGACACCTTTGACTGATGAGTGATCAAGTACTGAATTAGATAATAATATTTCTCTTTCTTTTAAATGTAAACTGTTCATTTTCATTTGCGGGTTCTCTGAGAAGGTGACATGCACATTGCGCATTTCTTATTTATAAAAGGAACGGAGAAACTCACAATAATAAACACTTTTCGAGTCAGAAAAACGACGCGTTCTCTCACATTTTTTGATCAGATTAAGGTTTCAAGTTCACCGTTGTAAGTAGGGATTGCCATCTTTGTATACAGGGTCACTTGAGATAAACAAAAACATCGAATTTTCTTTTACATTATATTTGAAAAACCCGGGTTGCTGAACTTTCTCCTTGCATTCTGATACTCTACTTAAATGTCAGCCGTGCTCAGGTCGAAATGCATGCGTGCATGGTAAATAAATTTAAAATTAGTTACTACTGATTGACAATGTTTCCTTAGCGCCGGATTTTTGACCTCCAACGAGGTTGTTGACCCAGCCTCGGGATTTCAGCTCAGACAGCAGACTCCCAGGTCCTTCATGTCCTGCAGGTAGATTAATATATTAATATTGACAATTAGGAGGGTGCGAAACGCCCGAAATTTATCTGTTTTTGCTAATTTGATTTTCTTTGAAGGGCTTGGTTCAAATTGACTTTTGAACTTCAAGCGTAAGTAAATTGATAAAAGTTCCCTTTTCGCTATTTTTTAATGTAAGTTACAAATGTCACCCTATTGTGCTATAATTACATTATATTGATTCTTATTCTTATCGATTTTTTAAGACATCATTTTCATTCATTGATTTTTTGTGTGTAAAGATAAAGTTAGACCCTCTGGTATTGTCACTGGAAACTAGAAATCTACCTATAAGATGACCCAGGTAGCTGCCAGGGCTGGATTTATACTCATCTCGTAGATCAGGTATTCCCCAGGTTATACTCAAACTCCTAATTAATTTTTTTTTTTTAATGACCAATCAATCAATCAGTCAATGAACACATTAAAATCTAACCTGTCAATCAATCGATCAAATAATAGTTCAATCAAATAATCAATTAATTTAATCACCGGAAGATATTTTTAAAAGGTCATCACATGGGTGTGTTTATATTACATGAGTACCCCCCCCCCCCTGGGGTAGGAAATATGAATGATTTGTGATGATTAGGGGGAAAATCATGAAAAATTGGACATCAAAAGACATTAACCAAAAAATCTAAATTTCCACTTGTAAATCATATATTTTCCCCCAATCAGCGAAAACAATCCTTGAAAAAATGTTGGGCTCCAATGATTTTTCAAGAAATTATGAACCCCTGGTTCATCATCTAACTTTCTTTAATTAATTTTAAAATTCTGTTCCTTTGCTGTTTTCATTTATGATTGATTACCAGTGTTTTCTAAATTGAATTACCTGATATCTTTCACAGGAACAATATAAGTAATAGTTTGTAGTTCTTTCTCAGTAAACGGAGCTTCCGCCCAGCTCGGAACTTCGACCTAAATAATTATATTATAAACTAGCTTGGGAACCAAGCGCTGTACGGTGTGCTCACAGTTACTCCCACTGTTTACCCGCACTTGGTAGATTTTTATCGACCAAAACTAAATGTTCATCAAAAAAGTCGACCCACTCGACTTAGAATCTCAAAACCAAGCCAAGAACATATCATAAATTATATGTGGTTATGTGGTTAACTAAAAATAATATATTTAAACTTTGTTGAATACTGTAGCTAAAGATAAAACTAAACTTTAAACATTATGTAAGAAATTGTTTGGTTTTTTAAGTGTTTTTTTTATTGACGCCATTTTAAAAAAGGGTAAAGAAAAAAACGATGATTTCAACAACAATAAAAATAAACAAGTTTGAGAAGGGATACTATACATATCTTATTTGAAATATTATATATATATCAATATACAATGGACACCCCTGCATTCAGTAGTATTTGCAATGTGCATACACTTACAGGCAACATAAAACATGTTTAAGTGAGATATGAGTGCAGAAAATGTAATCCAAAACTGATTTGTAACTTACGTTTTTGTTTTCAACATCAGACATGAGCCCAATGATCAGATTCTCAAGAGTATCCAGGTCCTAGAAGATTTATTCATTTATCATATCATTCTATTAAGTGTAATTTGTTTTAGTTTAGTTCTGAGATTTCTTAAAGGAACCCGTAGGACCTACAGTGTTTTTTTTCTGTTTGTAAAATAAGACAGATTTTTTAGCATATATTTTTATTAAATTCTAGTAATTTTTTTCATTTATTAGTTATTAGTTCTTTTTTATTTTGAAATAAGGGTTCTCCTTTATAAATGCTTATTCAATTTAATTAACAACCGTATTGGTTTAGGGCAGGTAGCGGCAATTCTACATTAAAGAGAAGATTTTTAAAGTTTAAAGAAGAATATCTGCATTCTGCAGTTAGAAAAACTACTTAAAATCATAAAAATAAAACAGCGCGTATATATAATGTATTTAGCCTATATACCGGCCGTATTTAACAATTTTTAAGAAATTACAGATAACGTCTGGTACTTCTTAGTATTTTAAAGATTAATTTATCAATCAAGTAAGTCAATGTACGTTGTGCAAAGCCTTATCTTATTTCAATAAATCGATCTATTTTTTTTAAAATAAAAGATAAATAAATTAAAAAATCAAATAATCTATCTTTTGAATAGAATATTGTTAATGGTTGAACCTGTTGTCCTAGGACTGCTAACCCCATGATGTTACTACTATAGAAATGACTATGAAACTTCAGCAACTCGTCTCGTACAACCATATTTTTCTCCTAAAAAAATTTAATAAAATCTACAATGGCTAAGCACAAAACTGCTTGTTTGATATCGAGTATCTTTAAGGTGAAAAAGTTTGGATAAATAATGGCAAGAATAACAATAAAGTTCTTAAAATTAAAAGCGTATTGGATTAGGTTTACTCTTTGTTATATTTGGAATTATAGATTTTACTTTGTTATTAATTATAATTCAAAAATCTTTTATCCATATCGTGTCGAAGTTGATTTTCACGGAAAATTGTTTATCTTTAAAGAGATTATTTTTTTCTTCGACCCCGAAATTTGTTTTTCATGAGGTTTAAGCTCCCGTGACGCCTTTTACCTTTGGAATTCTATCCAGTGTGTCTATATTCCCTGTTCCGAACTTGGAGAAATCATGTTCAGAGTTCGCTGTAGCTTTTTCAATTTGATTTATACGCCAGGCATCCCTGAAGAAAAAAAATCTAGATTAAAAACATTTATTTTTCATCCACTACGTATTGGAACAAATAAAGCCTACTTCTAAAATTCCAAGGTAAAGCAAAAAACATCTAAAATTTAATTAAATTTATATTTTTGTCTACTTTTAAGAAACTATTTATTAGCTCTACAGAGACGAGTTAATGTATACACAGGGTGTAAACTTTAAGTCATTGTATCAATTTTCAACCAAGTAAAAATTACGAACTTCAAATGCTAGTGCTACAAACCTCTAATTGATATAAATCAATCAGATTTTAAGAAATGGATCTAACAAAGAAATTAACCATGGTGAATGGTGAGTGCTACAGTGTCTTTTTTTACTCCCCCCTGTAGTAAATATAATATTGTAGAACATGATGGAAAAATCCTTACGCTGGAATATTTTTCTCGTGTTCACTGTTTACAGCTTTTACTTCACGTTCAGTAGCACTCTCAGTGAACAAAGGTGTCCGGAAAAACTCGCTAAACCTAATAGAAAGGATGATAATGATGATAATGATAAAAATCGATTAATTTATTGTGGATACAAAATCATCTATGCCTATTGCCTTCATCAGAGTTCTAGAGTTAAATTAGGAATGCGTTTTAAATCTTTGACGAAAAGATGAAAAGTTTTCAACATTGAACATTATTGAGTTAGAGTGGAAAATTTTCACACTAAACCTTCAAGAGTTTCAGAAATCAATTCAAATTCTTTTACGATAAAAAGTACTTTAAAGAAATTTTAATGTTTAATGTAGGAAGCATCAGATCAATAAAGCTGTAGGAAAAAATGGCCAAACATTTAATAAAATTTGCTTACCTATCAAGGGCCCCCTCAAGTTTATCTGGAGAAATATCAAAGTAGTAGTTTGTATGATCACTAGCTGTGAAAGCATTGCTACTTCCTCCATTCACACTCAGAAACTTGTTGTATTCATTCTCATCAGGATATCTAGATTAACGATACTAGTGTGCAGGATATCTAGATCAAGGATACTGGTGTACAGGATATCTAGATTAAGGATACTAGTGTGCAGGATATCTAGATCAAGGATTCTAGTGTTAAGGAAAAGAAAATGCAAAAAAATTGATCGCATACGAATGATTCGAAAAAAATTTAATTTTAACTAATATTTAACCCTTTTAATTAAAAAATGTACTTACTTGGAAGTACCTAAGAACAACATGTGTTCACAGAAATGCGCAAGACCAGGGAGTTCCCGTGGGTCAGACATACTGCCTAAAATAATCAAAAAAAATTAACCCAAAAAATACTCCAAAATAGGAAGATGAGGGAGGGGTAGGCACTGGGCACAGTGGTTTCGGAGAGGGGTTAGCCGAATATTAACACAACTAACGTTAAATATAAAAATGAGAAGGGACTGGCATAAGTGAATTGAATAATTTATCTAATTGATAATTTGATGAACACTTGCGACCTCTCACTGCTAAGCCTTTTGGGACCACTGAGGGGTGGGGGGTATCTTCAAAACAAAATTGAAAAAATGTTCCAAATACTAACCTACATGAACATCCATAGCTGCTGCGGATTTATCTGTGGTTGGATCAGAAATAAGAAGAACTTTCATTCCATTCTCCAACTCTAATCCGCGGTACAGTCTAAACATATTTGCCAGTTTATCAGTCGTGCTAGCTACCACAGGTATAGTACACAATAGGTGCAAGTGCAACACCAGTGCTCAGGATCCATTTCATTCCGGGTTCGGATTCCACGTAGTTTTGATGTAATGTAAGTTCCAGTAAGTATTTTTCAATGCTAATTTACTGTATCTCTAATTGCATTATAAGAATTGAATGGATAGATTATTAGTTAGATCCTGCCGCTGTTGCAATCTCTATTGGTCCTGAGTAGTCATCAAGCACGTGAGTGAACCCTGATTGGATTAGACGCTACTAGTAATTCAAAACAATGGTAATCAAGGTCATAGCCATTTATCGATGTTTTTAACAACGAAGAAATTTCATGTTATTGATTGAAAAAAAAGCTCCTTTTCTCCAGATGCTAGCGCCATGTCTTTTTATGTGATTATTTGCTGAATTGGGGAAACTTAACAAATTAATAGGAAACGACTGAATTTTAGGGCATAAGAAGTATCATAAAGGATGAAAAAAAACTTGCTATCTTTGTTAAATTTTTCATTTATTTCCCCCACGAGCATTAAAAATAATTTTTCTTATATTATAGAAAATATATATCACTGAATTATTTACTCTTAAAAAATTGGTTATTTCTTAGAGAACGATTAAAAATACCATAACCAAAACCATTAAATAATAAAAAATAAATAAAAATAATTTTGCTGAAAATTAGTGGTTATGTACAAAATTTATAGGAGGGGGGAGGGGAGGCATTCAAAATCGTTATCTAGGACAAACCCAAACAATTTGAAATAATAATAGTTGTACCTTTTATCTTCCTCTGACTTGATTATGTTATTCACGGTAGTTTTCAGTGCTGGCATTGTACTCAACAAACTTTTCTGAATTAAACAATTAATCAGAAATTATAGAATTCAAGAAAATTAGTACAAAAGTTGCCTTTACTTCTTTTACCTACCAGAATGTGTCCTAAATAACCTAACCCGTGGCCGCAGCGCTCGGCCCCCTAGCCCATCCTAGCCGCAGCGCTCGGCCCAGAAAGTGTCTTAACCTACCCTAACCCTAAANAATTAAGTCCAAAAATCGTTCTTTAGGACAGACCCTGCGGACTCGAAAGAAAGAAAATTATCAAAACTGATTACCTTGCCAACGCTCGAATTAGATACTTGTTCTAAAACTCCAGTTGTAATTTTCGATTCCCCAGAGATCCCGTGGATTTTCCGTGCAGGTTGAATTCCGCGAATTTTGGTTGAAAGGCAAATTACGTTATGAAACCTGTTTCTTATCATTACAGTCAAGTTTAAACACTTGGCAGAGAAGAGTAGACTCACTGAGTCACGCACAGTGACAGTACACACAGTAAAATAATTATTCTTAATATCGTATTAGAAACTGTTTCGAATATCGTCTTCATAAAAGGTGGTTCCGCATTAGAACTACTGCTGTTTGAACTATTGCTCATTTAAACTATTGATCGTTTGAACTATGTTCATTCTAACTACTGATAATGACTTCATTTCCTGTAGTTCAAAAAACACATTATTTACTCATTTGAACTATTATAATATGCAGTTTAAAATGTTTAATATTGAAAAGCATGGTAAATCATCACAATTAATTGTATAAAGTATAGTTTACATGATCAAAAAATTATTTCACGGACATAAGAATAATTCAAATGACCAAAACAATAGTTCAAATGAAGCTGCATTTAATAGTTCAAATGAGCAAAACAATAAGTTCAAATTTTAACCAAAACATAGCTTTCAAATAAGAAAAATGGTTCAAAATGAGCTAAATTAATAATTGTGAACCAAAAAATAGTTCAAACTTCAAATGATCAAAAATTATAGTTCAAATGAGCAAAAAATAGCTATTTGGTTCATTAATTTAACTATTTTTTTGTTGCTCATTTAAACTATTTTTTGCTCATTTGACCCATTTTTTTTGCTCAATGAACCATTTGTTTGCTAATCTCAGAATCTGTATATTTTTCGGTTCTGCACAAACTAAATTTTTTTCATATCTGCAAATGAGCAAAAAATTGTTAAAATCTATAAAGAATGTTATTGTTTGAACTATTTGTCGTTTGAACTACTACACGTGGTACCATGTGCATAGTTCAAACGACCAATAGTTCATAAAGTCAATAGTTCAAACGGCAGTAGTTCAATCTAATAGGCATTAGCGGGATTGGAAATTGGAATTGATCGCGGCATTCTGCCATAAATTAGTTTCGTTAAGAACCTCAACAATACGCGAACCATTACGTCGCAGTTAACTTTTATTTTCGTACAATTGGTTTATTCAATATTTTTTTTTCATCCTTTTTTATCAAATAATCTAATTATATTTCTGAATTTTCAGATCTCATAATCCAATATGGAGCGAAGAACCACAAATAAGAAGAAATTGTCTAAACATTTGTTGGACATGAAATTTATGAAAAGAACTCGAGAAAAGACAGAATTACAGGTTAATAGGTTTAAACTAAAATGCATACTTTTTCTATAATTTACTGGTTAAGCGTTTGCTCTATAGCTCCTTGATATAAGGTTATACTGCCCTGTACAACTTTTAGACATGTTTATGCTGCCCGTCCCCCCACCTCTTTATCAATTTTGGGCATTCATATTCAGATTTGTGGCCGTGAATTGCCTTGTCCCAATCCTGTCAAAGCCGCAGCGCTAGGTCAAAAAACGGTTTAATCGTAATGTAAATATCAGAATATATTCTTAATTTTCAATTTGAAATTAAAATAACTTGAAAATACTCTTATATTTTTTATTAATATATATATATATTCAAATTTCTAACTTTTACTATTTATCATCATTCAGTTTGCCATCTGTTTTATTTATTATATATACAGGAATATTTCCAGGGTGGGGATGCCAAAAAAGGTTGAGCCCCCCCCCCCTCTTCGGGCATATTCCTGTTGGTGGCTAAATTTCTGTTAGATTTATTACTTTTTTATCTCCACCCAACTGTGAAAAAAATCAATATTAAGTACTAGGTGTAGGGTCCGGCGTTGCGTTAAAAAAAATTTTTTTTTAAAGTTTTAAACAAAAATCAATATGTTTAGATATATTCTGGAGTCTAGTTATGTTCCAATAGAGAATCTCAAGTTTGGCCGAGTATCCTACAAGGGAATGAACCCTGAGATAGAAACCATCATGTTAGAGGTTAGAGGCATCGGAATTTTGTTTTTTAACATTAAGAGGTCTTTAAATTTTATGGGGCTCAATCTTTACAAACATTTTACAATGGGTTAGTTTGTTGTTATATTGCTTAGCTTCATCGAGTCAAAAACAAATTTAAATTTAGATAAACTCCTTAAAGAGGCAGTAATTGTAATTTTAAGCCCTGCCAGATTTACAACTGTACCCTTTGGCCTTGAAACATTAATCTAATATGAATGTGGAAGTTGACGTCGTTCGTCTGACTCTAAAGTGTTTAATTCTGTAAATTTTTACTTTGTTTCATAAACACGCAAGTCACTTTTTCAGAGAAACCGCAAATGAAAATAAACATTTTTAATAAACAAATAACATCTATTTCATACTTGATCAGACAAAGTTTTGAAGAGAATCGTTGTAAATCGAGCTTTGCCATCTTTGCATGGAGGGTCACCGGAAATTACTTTTATAGTCCCTTAAATCGTGAAGAGTCTCACACTCAGGGAACCATTGAGTTATCCTGAGCCCTCAGCTCTAGACACAGATATAGTTTATCTTCAACTTTGACTTATTCTGCCACTTGTCAAGGTTCTCGCACACTTACAAGTTTTCATCTTAGGACACAACACGGGAAGAAAACCTGAGACAAGTTGAGCTGGAAGTAACAGATCAGGAGATGGCAGAGAGATACAGTAATCTGGTCGGAACCATCAACAACAAGTTCAACAAGAAGGTTATTAAAGGGAGAAGGGGTTAGACTGTCCGTGGGGGGAAGGGATAAGAAGGATGTTTAGTCAGTTACTATCAAAAAAATATTTTGAGTATTAAATTTTTCCTCTTAAAGGGAGTGTTCGCGAAAAATGAAAGAGGGTCTAGGCTATCGTCGAATCGAATTCGACGGTGATCGCTTCTATCTGTTGTGTCTATAAGGAGAAAAGAATTTGAACAACATATTCCGAAGAACGTAGGATTCATACAAATTCACGAAGTTGCAATATTCCAGATTGTAAATAACTCAAATAAATTAAACTAATCATTCAGATGTTATAACCTACAATTGTCGAATATAATTTGATGCATTCATAGCTGATATTTCATAATATTTTTTATTCTTTTAATTTACAATGTACTCGACGATATTTTGGCCGCTATGTGTCTTCCATTTAGAGCCCCTGTAATGTCGAGGGTAGAGACGCCTGGCGGCAAAATAATCGGCTTTTGAAGTAAATTGTGTACAAAAAATAAAACATCTGAATATTTTGTAAATAAATAAATCGATTTTTTAAAAGCATTTTGGATTTATTGTTAAAATATTTTTTTTTGAAGATGCACCCCACCCCCCTTTTACACCTTTGGGCTCTAGATAAAGATTGATTTTTGTTCGACTTCAAAGCTACACTCTATTTTGTAAACTGCGAAGTTATAAACGTGGAGATTAAAAAAATATATTACAAGTTAAATGTCTAATTTGTTAAACAATTGAATAGTTAAATATTTCAAACAATTCAGAAAGTTTATGGTTTTTCATTTTTCATGTTTTATTGTTTCTATCTGCAATCAACAGTTTTGTTCACTTTTCATGTTTTTGTGATCAACAATTCAGTTTTTTTGTATTTAGCGTGACAAGGAAGGAAAACGTGTTGGGAGCAAAGGAACAAATGCGTCAAATAATCCACAAATTATGGCTCAAGCGGCATCATTTCTTGCACAGGTATAAGGCACAGAATGATATTTTATTCTATTTTCTACATACATTCTACAATCTACAGCAATCCTGTTAAAAAAGAAACAGATTCAAAGATATAATTTTCTTGAATAGTTCAGAATTCCAGATTCCAATCTTTCTTTGTACTTAGAATAACAAAATATTCACCATCAATGTTTAGATTATCGTTGTTCTAAATTTCATCATATAAATTTGCACCCTAGTTCACGTAAATCAATTCATATATATGGCGGTGGTATTGGTAGGGGTTCTGGATCAGAAACATCAGTTTATAGTGTTTCTTAATTGCAATCTCACCCCATAAGTCTGGTTTAAACTTCAGCGCATGTATGAGACAGCAAGGCAGATAGTGGCGAACGAGAGCATTTGTGTAGGGGGGGGGGGGGCAACGGGGAAAAAAATTTTTTTGCCCCCCCCCCTTAAAAACCCCTTTTCTGAAAAAATATCGATACCTTTTTTAAATATATAAACTTTTCGATCATATACACACATCCATATAACAACAACAACGGGCTGAACGGGTGTGGGGTGGTGCTTCAAACATCTGGCGGTGGTCTGGGGGTTCACATTAGGATCTCTTACAGATTCCATTTCCTTATGTTCCTTATGTTATTTAAATCCACTTATGATGTTATGTTTTTAGGTGCGAAAAGAAACAGAACAGAATCTTGCGAAGAAAGCAAATTTCCAGAAACCCTCCGAAGATGAATAAAATGTTCATTCAAAAATTAATTGTGATAATTTTATTATATTTTTTTCTTGTGTCAATTTTGGAATTATTGAAATTTCAGAAAAATGGGACGTGACAGGTCTACCAGTAGCTCGGACGACAACCGGAAACGATCCAAGCGCTCCCGCCGAACCCGTAGCCGGTCTAGAGACCGTCGGCGGCGTCATGACCGGTATCGACGCCGCCGTCACTCTAGCAGTTCTGATTCCTCTGGGTCTGAACGGCGGGGGCGGAAGGAGGTTGAAAGGTTGGCGGAGCAAGAACGGAAAAAGTTGATGGAGGAGAAGAAGATTGAAGAAGAAACTAACAAGTAGGAATATTTTTAGCTTGAATTTGTTATCCTCATCTTATTCGAAAATCATTTATCACTTATCCGATTAACCCGAAAACTTAAAACAAAGAAGCCTCTACATAGGTTTACGTATTTTTAAGTATATTTTTAAGTAAAAATTCGTATGCTTAACTTTTTAGTAGAGAACTTGTGTATATTTACGTATTTTTACGTATTGATCACCCCAAGTGTTTTTTAGGTGAATTTCCAGAAACGTATTTATACGAATAATTGCGTATACTTTTTACCATGTAATTTTTTTTATGTTTTCAGGTTTTATTTTACGTATTTTTCATATTTTTTCGTTTTTTCTTTTCTTATAAAATTGTACTTTTTTAGAGTTTACAAGCCTGTTGCAAACCGAAAAATGCAAATGTCAATATTTTCATGAAACCTCAACTACACAAAAATGCATTTTTAAGTTAGAATTTGAAAATATTTTATGATCTTTTTTAGAGAATTTTTCTGTAAGAAATTTAATGCAAACATTTTGGTGAATACAATATTTCAAAATTATATCATTTTCATTAGAGTAAATGTCAGTAAATTCTCATTTTTTGATATATTGAAGTTCTACTTTCGCAGTCTTGTAACAGATATAATGGTAAGTGTATGAAGTATAACAGATATTGAATACGTATTTGTTGAAAATACCGACAAAATGCATATCTGAATGTTGGTTTAGATGGATACAGATGAAGGAATGATGATGGTGTGAATTTCTTTATATAGTATATTAGATTTGGATTGGATTGAAAATAATTGAAATCTATGAATATGAATAGTATGAATAAGAAATGTGCGGAATTAGTTGTAATAGGTTTGCCAGCCACAGGAAGTATCTCCTTGATCCCCCCTGGGTTTAAAGCTTGGCGGGATTAAAGGTCCGGCTGTGGAACTGATATTTGGACGTTGCTTCACACACCTGGTGGGTGTCTGGGGGGTCCACATTTGGGCCTCACACTGATTCCATTTCCTTATGTTCCTTATAGAAATAAAGGAACAATGCGCACGCAATATTGTAGTCCAAACTTCTTAAGTTCTTAACATGAATATGCCTTAAAAATACGTATTTTTCGTATTTGTAAAAGCTATAAATTCCGAAAATAAAGAAATGTTACGATTTTTCAAACCTAAATCTACATACAAAACCTAAAAAAATCCTGATTCATTGGATCTTTCAGATTTTTTTAACATACGCATTTTTACATTTGTCAACTACGTATTTTTTCGGATATAAAATACGTATTTTTACAAAGGAAATGGTTACGAAAATGCACATGTCATAGGAATGTCATACGTATTTATAGGTTTTCCGGTTAGTAGGGATATTGTAGACTGATGAATCTTTTAAGTCCTCATGCTCAGCGTCATAACTATAATTATCGTAATTAGTTGTTTTCATCATAATTTTTCTTTTGATTATAAATATCATTATCATTATTATTTTTACTATTATTATCATAATTATCATCATTTTCATCGTCTTTATTATCGTCATTATCATTATTATAATTATGATTTAATTTTTGATATAATTTTAATATCAGGAGAATTGAAGAACAAGTTGCTAAACGAGTTGAGGAGGAACTGGAGAGGAGAAGAGATGAGATAGAAGCAGAGGTAGTTTACAATACCATAGGCCATAATGGGATAGATAGCTATATTGATTGATTGAATTTTTGGTTGATTGATTGATTGATTGATTGAGAAAGGACTTTATAATGAGATACAAAATAGATACTGTAATGAATTGAAGGAGTGAAGTATAGAAAGATAGATAAAAGTGGTTATAGTTGGATATATAACAATTGTGAAGTGATAGATGGATAGGTAGATAAATAAGTGAGTTATTGATTGGAAAATATAACTCTATCCCGTCGGGGTTAAATTGTCATTAATAGTAAGGTAATTAAATATATAGATATAAAAAGAGAGGTTGATTAAGCAGTAGATAACTAGTAGATATTTATGCTAATTCGTTGATAAGTAGAATGATTGATTTTTAGGTTAAGTTGAGTAGTATAAATAAAGCTGGCCAGTCCTATAAACCATTTATTTGAGTTTCAGCATGAAATAATAATCAAAAGCAGATTATGATTACTTTAACCAAATGTTTGCCACTTCTTTCTCTTTTTTTGTGTTATGAAATTTTTTTTCAATATTAATATTTTTTTTTGTATCTATAACAGGGGGGTTTTGATTAAACACTGTTCAATAAAATACCCTAGTAAACTGTTTTATGAAACACCCTATTACAGTGGGATTCCACATCGAGGAGTTCTGGCAAGGTAAACTAATGTCAATAGAGAGAGAGATCGCGCGAATTTGTGTGCAAATAAATGTTAAAAACAATTTCATTAACTTCTATATAATAAAGCTCTTCGCACAGATATATTTGTATATATGTTAGCTATAGCTGGCCAAACGGCTGGCCCAAATGGGCTGGAATTTGTAAAGGAAATCCATGGTTGCACCGTTTTTTTTTAAATCAAAATTTTTTTTACTTAAAAAAAGTTCCACGGGCAACGCTGGGCACTTGAGCTTGTTTCTAATAATGCGGAAAAGTTTTCTTTATTGGGGAGTGATGTATAATTGACAATTGTAAAATTTAAATGATATTTGGTGTTAACAGAAAGAAAACTCAAGGGTTAAAGGGCCCGTTCACAAATTTGGGTAATTTCATCGTAAACTAATTAGCCTATTAGCTATTCATTGATTAAGTCTTACTTTTCAATGATATTTATGACTGGAGAAAAAGCCGATTTATCGTTAAGAATTCCAGCGGAAAGGTATGATACCTTTGCAAAGTCACTATTTAAACGTTATTTTTTTCTGTATCAACAGCCCAATAAAATCATTATAAAATTATAATATTTAAGGACATCATGTGTCAGCGATTATATAATATAAAATAAAAACTTTGATGTTAGAATTAGCAAAAATTAACATTTTTGTGTTCAAACATGAGTTAACAAATAAACACGACTTTCTCACCCAGACAAACTCTTCAATAAATCGCTGGGATTTCTGGGGAAGTAGAGAAAACTTATAACCGTCAAATGTTTGAAATAAGTTACATTAAAAAAAAATAAAATAAGTTAAAAAAAAATTATAGTTATTTACAATTAACTATTCGATACTACAATTTAATTTAATATTTGAATTTTTTTAAATCCATGACAATGACAAAAAGCATCAACTAGTGTAAATGCAAAGGTATCATACCTGGAATTCTTAATGAAAAATCGGCTTTTTCTCAGGCCACAGTTGTCTTTGAAAAGTATGACCAATACCAATAAATACCTAATAGGCAATTTAGTTTACTCTCAAATTACCCAAATAAGGTTCCTTTAAGAAATGTAACCTTGACATTTAACGCGTTTTGCGTATTTGACGAATTTGCACTGTGCCGCAAATTAGGACGGGGGGGGGGAGGGGCTTGTGAATTTTGTTTTTACAGGAATTATTCAATTTAAAAAATTTAATTGTGAGGGGGGGATAGTTGGTAACTTCAAATATATATTTATAAGAAGGGGTTCTGGTTTTGTTGATGAATTGGGTACTGGAGTGGATATCTCGGGAGGTAAATATCTGAATTTATCTGGCAAAAATAAATCATATTTTATCTCCAGGTGCTTCGTAGAGTAGAGGAAGCTAAAACTATCATGGAAGAGCAGATGATGCAGGAGCTGCAGAACAGAAAAGAGCAACAGTTAAGGGAAGCTGCAAGACGTGAGGTAGGAATATTTAGCTACTTCCGGTGACTGCTGACTTCTGTTTTGGAGCGCATCCGCAACATTTTGGATCTTCAAAACGAGCATTTTTTCAGTTTAACGGGACTTAATCGGAACGGGGATAAAAAATTCACGTCGAGAATTTTTGCTTAAAATGTTATTATTCTTATGAGGGGGAGGGGGCAGATTAAACCTTATGTATTTGGATTTAAAGTGTACGCTGCCAAAAAAAGGGTCACTTTCTAACGAATTATTCGCATAGCCGATCGAAAAAAGCCGTATAAAATTGTCCATTAACCCCTCTTTTTGGTTTTTAATTTAAAAATCGCGAATTATTCCTTTAATATTGTTTATCTTATATTTGTTAAGAGATAAGGAATAATTTTGAGAAACCGAGTCTTGGGCTTATTATCTAGTTCAGTACGAGGGGTAGTCTTATTCTACCGCAGATTAGGAGGGGGAGGGGGGGGGGTGTATCTGTCGATTGTTTGGACGTACGACACTTACCGTTCAGTGTTTATAATATTATTTATTTATTTTATCTGAAAAAGTCCATCCTGAGACCAGAATCCAGATCGAGCATATAGAAACTCAGCTTCAAACAGAGGTATCACTACCAGACGATATAGTGGCGCTGGTATGAATTTAACCAGAGGAAATATCAGAATACTTGCGCTGGTATACCGTCTTGAGGATTATTACCAGAGCTCTTCCAGAGTCCTTTCTTCCACTCTCAATCCATTTAAATCTACTATTCCACATATTCATTTCTGAAAACTAACTAACATCTTACAAGGTGTACACTTTACTGTACACTGTACATTCGGGAAGGTTTTAATCTTTCACTGAATTTGGATGTATAGAGATGGATTTAAGGACGGCTGTTTAAAGAGGTCTGAGGTTTCCAGGCTTGACCTCTATATCTATTCAGGAGGAGGAGGCGGCTCGCAGGTCCGACCTCGAAAGGATAATGGAGGAGAACCAGAGAAAGATTGAGGAACAGCAGAAAAAAATGGTGAGTTAAATTTGTTCATAGAAATATTTAAAATTGATTTGAACCTGGATAATAAAGCCGTGTTTTCAATTAATCTCAAGTCAGTATGTTTTCCAACTAATCATTTTTACCTTTACCAGTGATTTTTTAATGTCCTATGTTATTTTTATTTATTTTTAATTTGTGTAAAAATCATATAGTTTTAATCTAGTTGGTGGGTATTTAAAATAATGGCTTCGCCTTGACATTGGAATGATGGTTGACTGCTTATTATTTTTAATTGAAGATATATTTATGGTTCGTTATTGAATATGATACTTGATAAATAAATATATGTGAGATGTAATTAACTATTTTTTAAGCTGAAAAAATATACGAGATTAAACGAACTATTTGTTAGGCTGAGGAGAGATTAAAGATGGTAGAAGATCAGATGAAGATAGAACAGGAGAAGCAGAAGATGAAGAAGAAGGAAGAGAAGAAGCAGAAGAAAGAACAAATGCTAATCTTGGGGAAAGGAGACGCCAGACCGAAGATAGGATTTAGTTTGAACTCAAGTGCTTGAATATTGAGCCCCCCCCCCCCCACTCCCATAAAATGTGTTCTGTCGCCACCTCTACTATCCCTCTTTTATCACCGACCTTCTTCGCTGACAAATAGGTTCACAAAGGTTGCGAATTATTAATTTGAATTTTATGACTTAAAACTTTTCCCCTTTACATTTCATCTTTAGAATTCATTTTTTTAGAAGATTTTTTCCCGCTTATTTTATCTCTGATATTTAGATTTTCATCTTTTTTAGTTTTTGTATTTTGAAGATCGAATTCAGGAGATCGAAGCCGAGCACTTTGTCTTTTCAGAAAACAAAATGGCGGCGTTAAGATCTGTCGTTAGTCACGCTAGATCAGCTGAACATATGGGTAGGTTCTTAGATTTTTTAAATTTTGTGCAAAGATAGTAATCCCAAAGACTTTTTGGTGAATCAGTAATCCCAAAGATTTTTTGCTGAATCTTTTACTAACGTAAACCACTTGAAAGTTGAAGGAATTGTTAAACTTTTTAAAACTTGAAACGATCAATTTCATGGATGTAATTTTATAAAGTGTTTTTGTCAACAATATTATTGATTTTAAACGAAAAGCTTAAACTACCTTTTAAAAATATCCAGCTCAACTTAAACAGTAATTGAACTAGTCGGACCTGATTCAACTCCTGCTCTCTCTTTTTATTTATTACCAACCTAAAAGAACGGATGATTGTCGGTTAAATTTGTGAATTAAAATTGATTAGGACTTCGTGGATTTACAAGTTCGTGTGCAGTACTGGCTAGTGATGCATACTCACCTAAACCACAGGTAAAAAGATGAGAAGGGGCCTAGCACTATGAAATCTGTACCGGGCCGACTCTAAACCAGCTTGAGTTAGCTGTACAGTACATAAAGATTATGCAGACTGTATAAGACAGTATATCAAATGAATCAGTCCATCTTAAGTTCTAGGCAGATTCTATTGCTAGGAGGGGGGAGACAAGGATAAGATGGGGGAGATATTTAGAATTTTAATATTTTATGATTATTTTTTAATAGGCTAAGTTTTTCCCCGCCCGGAAAGATACTATGCTGCCACCAGAGACATATAAAGACAAGGAAAACATATAAACCAGGCCATTTATATTTATAGATTCTGATAACACACGAAACAGAAAAAAGGACATTTTGACTGTGCCTTCAAAACGAAAGTAATTCTTTAAGGATGGGTATTTTTTATTTTCAAAAATCATTTTCTGTAATTTCTTTCCTGGTTGAAAATATTTGAACTACGTAAAAATCTCTTAATGTCGGACGGGTGGATATTGATGTTGACTCAAGGTTGTGTTGGTAACAGGAGGAGGAACAGGATTAGGGAAAGGAATGACGCTTAAATTTTCCCAACTCGGTGCCAAGGTAAGGATTTTATTTTGCTCCGGGACCATTAACTTAGCTTGCCAGCACCCTCTGAGCTATACTTACACATTCTATAAGAACCATTTCCTTTGTTCATTGAACATATTCTTAGATATCTGTTTTGTGTATTTTTACTCTGCACATGCCATTTTATGCGTTTTAGGAATATTTTATCTAACCTGAAGTCGTAAATAATGAATAACAAACAGAAGTTAAACTAGGAACAATTTGTCATAGATTGGCTAAAAACGCAGTGGAGAGATAGTGTTAAACTTTACAGTTAATTAGGTTGCGATTGCATCCCGCCGACTTCCGGTCCTAGAATCAGCAGCTAAAGAGATATCAGCACAAACCGGAAATATTGTACTTCCTGTCCAGGTCAGATTAAAGGGATTGTGGTTATTTTTTATCTTGAAATTAGGGCCGGGCGAGGGTTTTTGTCTTCAATGCTTTCACTTAATTGATCATTTTATATTTTAGTTGGATATCAGAGATCCTCTTGCTGTAAAAGCTGCCGTGGATAAAATTGAGTCGGAGCTCGGCCTCCCAAATGTCGTCATCCATAACGCCGCGGGGAATTTTATTTCTCCAACAGAACGTTTGTCCGCCAATGCGTTCCAGACAATTATTGATATTGTACTAAAAGGAACAGCGTTCCTAACACTGGATGTTGGAAAAAGAATGATTGCACAGAAAACAGGTGAAATGATTGGGTTCATATGTTTTGTTATATGTTCACTACCTCCTTTGTTTTTTGCGCTTCGCGCAAATCTTGCCCCCCCTTACATTTATTTCTGTATACGCCCTTGACCCAAAGATATTTAGTCAACGCAGGCTTCGTCAAGTTTTTTTAAACAATTTAACAAAATTTCATTAATTTTTGTTTTAGGTGGTGTTTTCTTGGCAATAACTACTCATTACACAAACGAAGGTTCTGGGTTTGTGGTTCCATCTGCTTGTGCCAAATCAGGTAAATCAACATTTAACACATAATTTTTGTTGATAATTTTTCTTGTTCAAAATTGTCTAATACAACAGCGCTAGAAAACATGGATCTCATAGATTACGTGTAGGCACATTGTAGACGCAAAAATGAAAACACATAAAAAGCGTGACGCTCGTCGTAAATACGTACGTCGTACATATAAACCTCGTAAATAAAAACCTCGTACAAGAATACGTCGTCCCTCGCACATAAAACCTCATTTATCAATATCTCGTACATATACCTCGTAAAAAGATATGTCATAGTATTACAAAATAGTAAAAATTATATCTATATGAACATTAAACATTGATCAGATTAGTGCAGAGAAACCAATATAATATTTACGAATTTGTATTTAATTCACTGTGTTCTAACTATTTCTTGTTCTTCTAGGAGTTGAAACAATGTGTAAATCCCTGGGAGTTGAATGGGGAAGGTAGGCTTTAATAAAGAAATCAGGGGCGTATAGTATTAATAATACTCCCCCCCCCTCCCACCCCGCCTACAATTTTAATGGATTGGGGTAAGGTGAAGAAATTAGATTTCTAAAGGCAAGTTTTTGTTCGTCCTTTTTGATATCCTCCCCCCCCCCCCATTCGTTTATTTCCCACAATTCAGCGAAGAACCCATATCAAATTGTACATACCTTCTCTTGGAAAAAGGGATTTTCAAGGGGGGAGTGGGGTAGAAATTAACTTCAGTTTTGAACATGAATTTTATTTTTAGAAATTAACAAATATCTAATTGTAATACTAATAAGCAAACAGTAATTTTAGAAAATAAGGATGAAGAAGGAGGAAAAAATGTGAGTGGAATAGTAGGGTGATTAGTATGGTGATAAGTAGAGGGAAAAGGAAAGGAAAGGAGGACCCCCATCACCACTGTTTGACAAAATATAATGATCCATGCTTTGATTTATTGAATTTCTTTAAAGACTTTATCTGTTTTCAGGTACGGGATTAGATTTAACTGTATTGCTCCTGGTCCAATAGAAACTGAGGGAGCGTTTGGCCGGCTGGACCCAACAGGTAGGATACTCGAGGGGAGGAAAGCTTAAGCTGCCAATTTTTCCAGAAGCAATTCTGAGTTGAAGCATTTTTCGAAATGTCTTCTTTAAAGGAAAAATATTTAAGAAGAATTCAATGTGTTGGTCTTCATTGTCTAATTTATTTTCAAGCAGTTTTGTTTTTGTCTCACAGGATCAATAAGAATCTGAAATATTTTTGATATTAAAATTGCTGTTTGTTTGATACAAAGCTTGTATCTTTAGTGTTTGATACTTGAAGTCCCGATCACTTGAGATCAATATCTACTTCAAGAACTTTTTATTTGAGATTTATTGTTTATATCTCTTAATTTAAATCTTATAATTTTACTTCCAAAATTTTGCAACTGTATTTTTTTAAGATTCCTTGTATTGACCTTTGCAATACACTAAGATAAAAGAAAAAAGATAAAATGCTCGTTTTTTTACATGTTACATTTTCATAAGTTAAGAATGATCAAATTTTAATTTGTAAAACTTCTGAGATATTTGTAGAACCTTTAAAAGTCCAAAAAGCTTGGCCGTGAGTAGGGTGGGGGAAAAAATGTTTGGCACCTTCACCTGAAAAAAATGTATTTTTTCAGGTGAAGGTGCTAAACTGATGTTGGATGGTATACCGGTGGGAAGGATTGGAGAAATAGAAGAGATTGCCAACCTGGCAACCTTCATGTGCAGTGACTTTGCCAGCTGGATTAATGCAGAGGTTAGTTAATGGCTAATGGTATTCTTTAAGTTTGATTTGATTTGATGATTTTAAAATTGCGGGGGAAGTATCAGAAAGGATGAAGAAAAAAAAACTGCACTGTTGTTCTATATGATCATTGTACATTGTACATTGTATATATTGTACAATGTATATTGTACATTGTGTATAATGTATAATGTATATTGTACAATGTATATTGTAAAATGTATATTGTATAATGTATATTGTATATTATATATTTTATAGACGGTAACACTGGATGGCGGTGAGTTCAGGTCTCTAGCTGGTGAATTTAATAAACTAAGGATGGTGTCAGAGGAACAATGGGACTTCATGGAACAAGTCATCAGGAACAAATTAGCACATTAAAAATTAAGAAATTAGCCACTCTTCCTTTAATTTTATGTATCTACAAATATATTAAAGATTAATTAACAATTCCTTTAAACCTGTTTTTATGGAAATGAAAAAAAACATTGAAGGAACTGTTGTTGCCCGATTCACAACAATACACTTATCATCTTTAGCTGATAAATAGTGCAGAAGATGTCGTCGTTTTACTACCTTGAAAACTGATCAATTCTTATAAGTTCCATTTCTTTAGCTGATCAATAGTGCAGAAGATGTCGTGGTTTTACTACCTTGAAAACTGTTCAATTCTCATAAGTTCCATTGTTTCTGTAGCAAGAAATCCGCAAGTCACCACAGTTAAAACTAAAATCGAAAATAACTTTATTTAAACTTTTTTCATATTTGATAAAACAGTGGTTTTAAGTGTACCATTGTGAATCGATAATGCTTTTAAGGGTGCCCTTGTGAATTGGACATTCCACTCTTAAATATAATAATTTAAAATAATTTAAACAAAACAAGTTTAAAACGGATAAAAACCTGTTGAGAATAGTTAACTTCTTTGCTAATTATATTGTTCTAGGAGTACGAACAAGAAGTCAAAAATGTAATAATCCGTCCTACAGATCGTCAACATTTTATAAAAACTATATTTACAAGTTTAATATTTATTTTAGCATTTAGAAATTTATATTTTATTTCAGATTTTGAAAAAAAGGTTGATTAACTGTGTTGAGAAAGTCCAAGGATATTATTAGGGTCGGGGTCCAGGGATACCTAGGTAAGAATAAATAAATACTAAGAATTGACCACAAATATCTAGTCTTTTTGCTAGTTTTAATACAAACTTTAATTTACCTCTGATAGACAATTATTTTCCATAATTTGTAAATCCCGACACACTTTCTGGGCTAAAAAATAATGGTATTGGGCGGTTTTTAAAATAACGATTTTTTAACAAAATATATACATATGATTTTGAATTCTAGAGCTGGACTATACAGCACGTTCGTACAATTTACAATCTATTAATCCTTAAATATTTAACTGTTATACAACTGGTAACCTATTATCTACCATTTTGAGGCGTTATTTTGCACGGCAATTATCTACTATGCACTTTATATCTATGAATAAATGATAATGTGTAAGGAAGGTTTAACCTTAGAATCAGGAAATATATTTCCGTTATCATGTTTTTTTGATAAAATCAAAACATTCGTGCCAATTTTAGATTTTTGAACTTAATGATCAAAACAGAACAAAAAATTCATGAGTAACTGCTATTCAATTTAATTATTTTCCCATATTAATGAACTTATTAATTTTTTTATTTAGGTACTAAGCTTGTTCGGCTATCGTCGTCTGCCAGAAAAAAAACTCTTGACTTTAAAGGATGGGTTTGAAAACTAATGAAAACATGGATATCGAGGGAGTTGAGAACACTTTCGAAAATGCCGGATCAACTAAGACGACTGATGGATTGACTGAAACTCTCGAGTTTTTCCAGGAAATTTAGAACATCCAATACTCAATACTATTTGTTTGTATTTGCAATAGATTGCGTTATCGGAGATTTGCAATTTTTATTTCAGACAGTTTTTATGTTCTAAGGGACTGCTTTCTTGATTTTTTCTCTCTTAATTCTAAGGTAGTTTCGGTGTTCAGTGTTCACTGTTACTGCCCATTTACATGGTCACTGGAGGAGAAAAGGAACTTTTCATTTAAAGGGACTGTAAGCGTTATTTCAAGTGACCCTCCATGCAATAATGGCCATGCCCGATATCCGATTTTTGTTCTAATATTTTGTGAATCCAGGATTGTGAGAATGGGTTAAACCGTCTTCCCCCGGAGATCTGGAGAAATATTGTTTCAAGGCAATCTTACAAAATAAATATCATTGTTTAATTTCAATTAATTAGTCATTTCATTTCAGAAAACTTCTACTGAAACCTTTAACGTTTTTAGACTTTTTACAGGTTTTACGACAATAAGAGATACGGAAAAAACGACCGTTTTAAAACGAAAGTTTTTGTTTCGTTTTTGCCTGGGGTAACAAATTTCCATGTTTGAAAAAAGCAAACTTCTCCAGAATACAATTTTAAAAAGTTGGACCCTTCTTATAAAATCGTAAAATCATTTAATGTATAAACAAATTAAAAATTTCTGTAAAACGAATTTGACTATTGCCAATTGCTACTCAGGCGAAGATAAATCATTAAGTAAGGATTTAAGATAAACAATAAACATAGATTGGATAAAGCACCCAATTTCAAGGCAAAAATCTGATGGAAATTTGAATCCTATTTAAGACGGAAAGTGAAGAAGGGAGTTATGCCCAATTATTGAAAAAATCCTTTTGCGTCCAGTGGCCGAATTTAAAGAATTTGAGCGGCGGTTTAAATTTAAGCCGAGGCTTAACTATGGTTGGTTCCACTTAAAATTGTATCAAATGTTTCAAGATTTAAACCGGCGCTTAATTTAAACCGGGTTTTGGTAGATTTAAACCGCGGCTCAAATTCTTTAAATTCCATCTCAGAATATTTATATTTTTCTACTTATTGTATGATAAAAACATCTTTTCCCCTTAATTCAGAATAAAATGGATAATGGCTGCAACATATAAAGTTAATTTTTTAAGATATTTTCTTACGATTCTTTGCAGATTTTTAGATTTTTTTCATGGGATCCTAAAGATTATATAAGAATTACAAAATTAAGTTTTAAATTTTGCAAATTGTTTTTGATCTCTGAGATATTGCAGTTTTGTAAGAATTTTAACAACTAGGGTTGCGTATGAAGATTACCCTTGTGTACGTAATGTTTGCAACATGTTCAGAGGTTATCTTGTTATTTAATCTTTTGGTTTTCTGTAAACAGACCTTCAACATTTAAATTCAAATTAAGAAAGAGGCAAAAAAAAAAAATATTAAAATGATACTTGTTTGTTCACAATCTGTAAAATTTATGTATAAAAGTTTTTTTTGATTTATCTGTTATTATATTATATTAGAATTTCTTGATGCCTGCCCGTTGTTCTGGAACAAGAAGCTTATTCTTAAAGTTCCCAGTCTGATAGAGAACCAGAGAATTTGCTTGAAGAAGGTTGGTTCTTTTAATAGACCGGAGATGGAATTTAAAGAATTTGAGCCGCGGTTTAAATCCGCCAAAACCCGGTTTAAATTTAGCGCCGGCTTACATCTTGAAACATTTGATACAATTTAAAGTGGAACCAACCATATTTAAGCCGCGGCTTAAATTTAAACCGCCGCTCAGATTCAATAAATTCGGCCACCGTTTACTTAATCTGATACAAAAATGCTTTCTAATTTTGGACCTTGTATGAGCTGTAGCGCTGTTCTACATATATCAAAGGATTGATCTTAATTAAAATTACCTTTATATAATATTTAGAGTAATTATCTCTGTTTGTTTGTATGTTTGATCATAACTGATGAACCCCTTGACCGATGTGCCTCAAATTTTGATTTGGAACTTGGTAGTACCACGGGAATGTTCTTAGCTTGGTTTTAAAGGTCTAAATTGAGGTGGTTGACTTTTATAGAGAAAGTTTAGTTTGCAGACAATGCTAGTCTCCTAAGTTATTAATTGATAAAATGACTGGCTGATAAAAATGTTTTATAAAGAACCACTTTGCTCTGGTTGGTGTACATGAGGTTGATATGGAGAAAACTATTATTATATTTCAGATACGGCAGTACAGTGTGCTGGAGCACTTTGCTCTGGTTGGTGTACATGCGGTTGATAAGGAGGAAAACTATTATTATATTTCAGATACGGCAGTACAGTGTGCTGGAGCACTTTGCTCTGGTTGGTGTACATGAGGTTGATAAGGAGAAAACTATTATTCCTGAACAGTTTATCAAAAATCTGGCGGAAACATGCACTAGGCAACATTTCATACATTTATTATTGTAAAATTCAAAAAAGTAAAAAATACAGAAATTATTCCGGAGTCAAGAATTTGAACCTCCATGATGATTTATGATTTAAAAATCGTCTTTGTAAAGATTTGGCTTTGTAATGCCTAATTGCAATGTTCTGTAACATTTCTGCAACAGTAAATAGCAATTAAATTATAAACAAACAAATTCTTAATTATAGCTATAGATTACAGCTTTCCTATATTGGCATATCCATTCTCCACACTAGATCAAAAAAATCATTTACAAAGACGGTATCAAATCGTCACTTAATTCCCATTTTTATTGGGACACTATATAATGCAAAGGTTTAGAATCAACATTGTTCAGGAGATAATTATCAATAATTGATAAATATTCAAATAGGAAGAAAAATGCCAGAAAGTACTAAAACCATTTTAAAACTAATTAATATTCAAATAGTAAGTAAAATGCGAGAAAGTGGTAAAACCGTGAAAAACTAATACTGTCTGCAGCGTTATGTGCAAAGAATAGATAAAAATCAATAATCTTGATGTTAATTATTAACCTGAGAAATTTTAATTAGTTCTAAATATTAATTAATGATTGTGTCAGTCTGTCTTCACTTCTCCTTGAATACTGCAAACTTGATCTCAGTGCGCTGCTGCTTATCGAAAAATGTAAGTTTAGACCCATTTATCATCATCATGTTTACAGGGAAATTGATAAAACCCACCAGAGGCCGAATTTAAAGAACTACCCTTAGAGGGCGCTTCACGCCCATCTTCTAAATTAGTTGTGAACATGTTCTCTTTGTGTACATCGTAAAACAAAACAAAAATAATTCGCGGATTTTCACAAAAAATTTCGCGGATTTTCAAAATCTTTAAAAATTTAATGACGATCGAATTTTGATGGAAACAAATATTTGAAATTTTGATTTTTCATAAACCTTCCCTGGGGTCCCTAGATGTCCCACAAAAAATTTGGGCCCGATCGGTTCAGCCGTTTTAACGTTTATTGGATACAAACAGACAGACAGACAGACAAACAAACAAACAGACAAGCCAAATTTATATATAGATTTGAGCCGCGGCGTAAATCCGCCAAACCCGGTTTAAATTAAGCGCCGGCTTAAATCTTGAAACATTGATACAATTTTAAGTGGAACCAATCATATTTAAGCCGTGGCTTAAATTTAAGCCGCCGCTCAAATTCTTTAAATTCGGCCTCAGATTATTTTGCTCTCATGAGGATTTATAGTATTTTGTGATATTTATATTGTTTAATAATTAATTCTTCAAGTAGTAAATATTTGATTTGATCTAACTGGTAAAACAAAAAACTTTTCAATTTTCTGAACTAATATTCTGTAATGTAAAATAAGCACAATGAAAGCAGAGCACTGAAAATCTAAAAGAAATTAACGGTAGGAAAAAATATTTGCGTGTAGTTTTATATGTATAAGAAAGTTGCTGAATTGACCAAATTGACCAAATAAAGATTCCGGTTGACATTTCCGCACTTTGATCCCGGATCATAGGATTTGCATATGTTTATGATTCTGAGTAGTGAGCACTGCTTGCTAGTTTTATCTGTTCAAAGAATATTTTGGAAAGAGTTGTAGCGGATTTCAACTTATACGTTAATAAATATTTAGCTTGCGATAAACTGCAGATAGTTCGACTGACAGAAGTAGATCTGCTAGTTGGTCCAGGTAATTTCAAACCTGTAAAGTCCCTTTCTCTCTCTCTCCCCCTCCGGTCCCCCTGGATGTTTAAAATATTGTTCATTCATGCACAAAGCAAGTTGCCAAGCTTATCTTCCAATTTAATTTCTAAATCCAGTTTTCTTCTCATTTGAACTTTTTTCCGATGAAAATCTACTAAAGTCAGTTTGATATTTTTTGTTTATCAATGTTTATTTTTATTTAAATATCTGGTGTCTTGAAAAATTAATTTTTTGTTTGTTTCAGGCATTGATATGGGAAAAGGACTTTTTCATCGTGTTCTCAACATATCTCTCGACTGTAAGTAATCCTAAAAATATTGCTATTTTCGAAATTCTAAGTTACCCGCTAAGGATGAGATTTCAGATACCACTGTACAGATTTAACTCAGTCTTTTTTCTTTAATTGATGGTTTCCTGTATCTTTAAATTTTTTGTTTTCTTTGCCAAATCAAGCAGATTCAGCACACCTATCTAAAACTATATTACAGCCCTTGGACCAAACTAAACCTTCAGATCATCCTTTGTGTATATTCTGTGTTATATTTTTAACAATATTTGAAAAGTCATAATTCTAGTGATAAAACTGTTTATTGATCTCTTGTGTGCTTTAGTCCCATTCTGTGTCTGTAATATAAAACATGTTTTGATTTCACAGGGTAAACAAAAACTCACAGCCAACCATTCATATCTGGAAGTAAAGATTAGTAATACGTTGCTTACTTGTGATACTGTAAAACAATCAAAAATACAAATCATATCAGTATTACGATACACAGATACACAGATTAACATCTACTTTCTTTCTAAGATTTATTGTTAACAGTTGAATATATTTTGATCTGATTACACACGCCATATTTTTAAATCTTCCTAGACGTCTGTAATGTGGAGATTGAGAGCAACCCTTGAAAAAACGTTTAATTTTTTATTTTTAACCTTGTTGGAATTTGTTTGAAATCAGCTGTAATGGATGAAATCTTGATAATGTTTATATTTACGACCGGAAGATCAATAGTATTGGAAACGTGACACAAATTTTTGCCAAAAAAACTCTTCTCAGTATCTGCAAACATCATCATTTTCCGGCATTTATATGCATTGTGCAATGTGCATACACTAAGGGCACTTCGCACTTCCTTTCTATTGATAATATCAATTCTTCGCTTTTCTTTTTTTTGGCCAAAAATATTCAAAACAGACCGACAGACAGACAAGCTAAAACGGCAAACCTTAATATTTTGCTGTATGATATTTATGAAATACATTGAAATGTTTCTACAAATATTCCTGATGCAGGTACTTTCATCAATACTACCCCGACTCCTGATCATCTACCCCCTATGCTCCCTGTCCCCGACTACCCTGGTGTAGACTTCATGGACCCTATGGAGTTCCAGGCTAACGACGAGGATGCCCAAGAGGCTGGCGAGCTGTATCTAGAAGAGGATTAATCCACGAAATACTACCAGAAAATCCACGATTTAATATCGGAAAATCCACGAAAATGACGAAGATGTTGACTAGAAATTATTGACGATAAATACTTATTCATTGAAATCAGACACCGGTTTTGTAATAACGCTGCTCTTCCATTAAATTTATTTACAACCCTCAAAATTACATATATTTATTTATTTTATTTTACCAAAAAATAAAACTAGAACAAAATTTATTATATATCTTAGTATTAATTAAAGAACTTGTATAAACACTTATTTTTTACCTAAAATTGTGCAATTCTGAAGCATAAATTGCTTAATGTAAACAACTACCTCATTGAAAACAAAAAAAATGTTTTTGCTTAATGCTTGTTGTGTTAAAATAGGTTAAATTTATTTTGTCTATTTTGATCATGTCTATAATTGAATGTTTATCTTACAATTATGCCTAAACTTTCGCTGGGCAAACTTTGTATAGTGAAAGAGTTTTTAAAATAATGCATAATGTATGTAAATTATAATAACTTTCAGCAGACCTTAATCAATGTAACCTTTCGTAACTAAATTTTTTGCAACATTAACTTAACATCCCTTAAATCTTACAAACGGATTTTTTTTTACCGATATTGTTTATTTAAATAAGTCCAAATATGTTTTCAAAATTTATTTCGATTAGTATGTAAGAATATTTAACAAATATGAATATGTTAAAATAAAAATTTATGAAATATATTGTCTAATATTTTACAATATTTCAGATAAAAAGGAATTATTTGTTGGTGCTTCGACAGGTGAATAAGTATTCGATGAAAATTCCCTTTTTTATTTCTGAACTGATTCTGTCCTCGATTTTTCAACAATTTCACATCAGTATTAGTCCTCCTGTGATATCAGGTCTTCAGAACAGTTTCAAACCTATAGTATTACTGGGTCAATCATAACATATGAGGAGGATTTATGGTAAACTGAATCCAAAGATTTCAGTTAAATTCCTGTCTTTAACACAATTGGTACTTCAAATCTTCTGTATAATAAAACAAGACATTCGTATATATATATATATGTTGCGTAAAGCCGGTCAAACGGCTTGACCGATTGGGCTGAAATTTGTTGTGGACACTCATGGGTGGCCGGGGGTGTTACAGGCTAAAAAAAATTCGAAAAAAATATATTAAAAAAAAATTCTCATTTTTTTATCTTGACAGGTTTGAACCCTCTCTCGAGAAATAAAAAATTCTGTTTAATAACTTCACCGAAAAACAAAGTAATGGTGTTCTAAATAGTTAAATAATATAAAATTCAACAACTTCGTTATTTTCAGATCTTATTATTCCTTGATGAATAGCCTTCAGAGAATGGCCAGACCTCTCACTGTTTTAGGAAAACAAATATTTTACCGCCTTTCTACCAACATTACCGACCCGTGATAACCCCAACAGAGGGAGGTTAACTTACTTTATCGTCCCTTGGGACTATTAAGTAATTTAAAATTGCGCTCTGCGAATTGGTCGTGAATAAAATCGCATATGTTATTTTCTAAAGACGATTAAAATGTGTAGAACTACTTTTCAATTTCGGAAAATTAAAAATTTGACCTAACCCAAGATCAATTTTTTCTAACAAACATCCAGAGCGTAGTTAAATTCCCTCAACCTCCCTCCCAACTATGTTATCACGTAAGTTTACAAAAATCACGGACGAACTCGTAAACTATATCCAAAGTATTTTTTATTTTTAGAATAACAAGAATTAAACTAATTTAAACTTTCATTTTGGAAAGAAATTGGTCGTAGTTGCACAATTTAAGGAATTCTTAAACCATTGTTTTTCATATACATTTTTTTACTGTAAATCTGGACCAGAATTACTTCTTTGGTGCAGATTTAAAATATATTTCCGAATCAGAAATAAACAGAAATTTTGGTACATTGAGGAGTTTCAGTTTTAGCACGTCCTATCTAATTCGAATATTTGTGAAAACGACGATTATGGCAAACCGAGTTAAGTTTGAAGTTAAAGAATAAATTGTTGTTTGTTTGCAGTGGAGGGAAATATTGGCGCAGGAAAAACACAATTTATAAACCGGTTTAATAACATTCCTCATCTTCAAATACTTCAGGTAGAATTTGCATAGTTCTCAGGTCAGTTTTTTAAACAAATAACGTTTTCCGAGAATAAAATAAGGTTCAACGGAAGATAAAGAAATTTATTTTATCTAAAAATTCTAGATTTTGTTCAATTTTTTTCTCTGACCAAAGATATAAACAAAACCATTAGTCAAATCGTTTTTGTAAATCTTATTGGAAAATTAAAATTACTCAACGAAAATCGGATTTTGCTTTAAGTGTACCTTTAAGATTCTTTTAGAGCACTTTTAAGAAAGAAAACAACTTGAATTTTTGAATACGTAAGTCAATGTCCATCCTCAATTCGTTGCATAATCACCCACGCCAATATTAAAATATTGCACTGAAGCTTGAACCAATGCATATTGCATATTGTGCCAGTTTTCGCAAATATTTTTCCTCTCCCAAAAATTACAAATTTGTTAAATTACATCTACTGTCCCTTTAAGGAACCTGTGGATAAATGGAGGAATGTAAACGGGAATAATCTTCTACAGTTGATGTACCAGGTACAAATAATCTTCTATAGTTGATGTACCAGGTACATGTAACCTCCTACAGTTGATGTACTAGGTACATGTAACCTTCTACAGTTGATGTACCAGGTACATATAACCTTCTACAGTTGATGTACCAGGTACATATAACCTTCTACAGTTGATGTACCAGGTACATATAACCTTCTACAGTTGAAATAGGTACATATAACCTTCTACAGTTGAACTAGGTACATATAACCTTTTACAGTTGATGTACCAGGTACATATAACCTTCTACTGTTGATGTACCAGGTACACATAACCTTCTACAGTTGATGTACCAGGTACATGTAATCTTTTACAGGTACCTGGTACATATACCGCCCTTTCTTTAGGATTTCACATTCATACAGATTCATAACTTTTGATTTCTTCTTGGTTTTTATATTTTCATAAGACATAACCCTTAAATTAATTCGTGCACGAAAATAAAGAAGAAAAAGAAAAAATAGATCACTGAAATGAAAAAAGTTATCAAAAATGTGTTTTTTTATGGACAAATAATATTTCAGGATCCATGCCGCTGGTCACTTGCATTTCAAACCTATGTCCAGCTAACAATGCTAGGTAAACCATGCTGTATCCCTGTATCCTATATTTAGAAAACCATGCTGTATCTCTGTATTCTATGATTAGAAAACCATGCTGTATCCCTGTATCCTGTATTTAGAAAGCCATGCTGTATCCCTGTATCCTGTATTTAGAATACCATACTGTATCCCTGTATCCTATATCTAGAATACCATGCTGTATCACTGTATCCTATATCTAGAAAACCATGCTGTATCCCTGTATCCTATATTTAGAATACCATGCTGTATCCCTGTATACGATATTTAGAATACCATGCTGTATCCCTGTATCCTATATTTAGAAAACCATGCTGTATCCCTGTATCTTATATTTAGAAAACCATGCTGTATCCCTGTATCCTATATTTAGAATACCATGCTGTATCCCTTTATCCTATATCTAGAAAACCATGCTGTATCCCTGTATCCTATAAAGATTATGGAAAGATCTATCTATAGCGCCAGATACTGCTTTGTGGAAAATCTGAAGAGAACAGGAAAAATGCAGAGTTCTGAATACGAGGTAGAAAATCAATTAATGATCTGTTTACTGACCATTAATAAACTAATGGTTAATAAACTTTAATGATTAATAAATAAATTAATGATGAATAAATTAATTGTTTAACTTTATCAATTAACGATCAGTATTATATTATTATTAATATTATAAATTAATAGTCCCGAAAAATGTTTTAAGTAAATTAAGATTATATTTATTTCCTCTGATAACTTCAGGGGTGTACATTTTTCTGTAAAATCAATCCCCACCCGAATTTAAATCCTATTGAAAATAAATGTTATAAATATTGTACGCTAGGTCAAGTTCCATTTGATCAATTTTAAACAATTAAAAAGCACGTTGTTCCTTTATTTTTTTATTATTTTATTTAGAAAAGTAAAAAGTTTGATATCATGAGTCAATTTTGATTGAGATTCCATGTTAAACTTTAACACTTGGGTTTTGAACGCCTGGTTTGTATATCTTAATCTGCTCCTGAAATGAATATTGCAGGCTCTGAAAGCCTGGTTTGTATATCTTAATTTGCTCCTGAAATGCATATTGTAGGTTCTGAAAGCCTGGTTTTAATATCTTATATCTTTTCCTGAAATGAATATTGCTGGTTCTGAAAGCCTGCTTTAAATATCTTATTTATCTTCTCCTGAAATGAAATGAATATTGTAGGTTCTGAAAGCCTGGTTCGAATATTTTATATCTTCTCCTGAAATGAATATTGTAGGTTCTGAAAGCCTAGTTTGAATATCTTATATCTTCTCCTGAAATGAATATTGTAGGTTCTGAAAGCCTGGTTTGAATATCTTATATCTGCTCCTGAAATGAATATTGATGCAGATCTAATTGTTTATCTCAGAACTACACCGAAGGTTAGTGCCTGGCAATGTGATTTTCAAAATTTTCAATTCGTAAGGGTGAATAGTAGAAATTTGCTCATTATATTTCTAGTTTTTTAGAATTTAGGAATTAGATTAGTATATATTCGGAATAAATTATAAATTTTAAATCGTTTTTTTTTTTTATCTTTTCTTTAAAAATCCAAATTGTTATCAAATAAAAAAATAAAATTGTCCTTTTTTTTACCTTTGTCGGTTTTTTTTGATGAACGCCTTGCAGCTTTATTTCCAGGGAATGATTACTGATTACTCCAATGATTTTATTAATTTATTTTTAAAAACGCAGATTGTTTAATACATCTTGGTATAAACTAAACTGAACACTGATTTGATTTACAACGTAACACCGTATCTGACAAGTAGCAGCTAGAGTTCAATATTGTTATGAAAACAAACTAATATAATACACTACAGTTATAAATAAACCAAAGTTATTTGACTGCTGACAAGTAAATAGTTATGGCGACTGACCCCCAATGTAGCCAACCGCGCGTGCATAAACCATTTCACTAAGGCTCTTCTAACGAGCTGAATCGCCAACTTTGAAAGAGTCCGGGTCGAGGGGTAGGCTTCTGTTAGGTTAGCACTTTTTTTCAGCATTGTAATAAATAGACAGATAATGTCCCTCCAATCCACTTCCCCGCATTGCCGTGTGAAACATAATGCTTACAAATTTAACGAGGACAGAACCAGACGCCTTCAATTATGGACCGTTCATTTCTCTGCATCCATTATTACTTTTATTATTATTAAGGGACAACCCATCATTCAATGAAATAGGGGGTCGGCGCTCCTAACCGTCGAAACAACGTATCCACGAGGTTTGGACCCGGGGGAGAAGACTTATTCTAGTAACAAGAAGTTGCGTATGTTTGCATAGAAACGATAGACTTTACTATCTACCAATTCTTAGGGGTTTACTTTAACTTTGTTTTATTGTGAGTAAGTCTGACAATTGTTTTTATTATTTGGTTGTAATGACTATTTTTAAAGGTGGCTTACGAGAGGCTAAAGTTGAGGAGCCGTGGAGAGGAGCATTTAATACCACTTCAATATATTAAGGTTGGTATGCAGACTGCTGAGTAGAGATAGAAGTTTTTGTTGTTTTTACTTAAACATCGAAGTTTATTGAATTTTTAGAAGCTCCTGAAAAAATTGGACGTTTTAAATAAAAACTTTTCTGTTTTTTTAACTTTGCTAAATTTTCACTACTTTCAATTTTAATATTTTTTTGGATAAAAATGCGTCGTCGTATTCTATTTAATCAAGGAGGACCACTGTACTGCTTTCATAATTCTCATGATGCAGATGGCTCACGAAAAAATATTGATATTGATAAGCTTCAGTTTGAATTTGTTGTTTTTGATCAGGATCTGCACGGACTTCACGAAGATTGGTTACTCAACCATTCCTTCCCTATCCCTGCCCCTGTAGTGGTTATTGACGCTGATAAGGTAGGTTTTCGGGGTCAACAGATTCTTTTCCCACAGATTTTTAACTAAGCGCTTACCCGAAGAATGCCAGCAGTCATTTACAGCTCTATATCTCAGTTTCTTCTTAAACAATTTAAAGGTTTTGTTAAGCAAATATAAAAGTAAAACTTACAACTTAGCAGTAAATGATGTACAGTGGATTTTAGTATTTTTACATATAAAAAGAAAATTTAAAAAAAATCATTTAAATAGAAATATTTAGATTAAGAATAAAGATTAAAGGGTTTAAGAGAGAAACATTTGTTTAATTTTGTCAATTTTAAAAACATTCTTAGTATAACATATTTTTGATTAAAAAAGAAAAATAATAGAGTTGTTGTTAAATTCCTCAAATATTTACCGTTGATATTACCACGATTGCCCAAATCTGACACTTGTGTAAGCTTTGGAACATAAGCACAGTTAAGAACATTGATCCCCTGAATTACTTGAAACAATATACACTAAAGAAATATAATTTTCAGCTTGTTATATTCCTCCAAGTTAAAGAATATAAAGATCAGAGGTGTTTGTTTAGGATGCCTGTGATTTAGAGGAGGACTTTCTTAACGTCAAGAACATGATTATAAAACCAATATACAACCAAACCTTGAAAACTAAATGTGTGTAGGATAATGGACAATTGTTCTTGATAAAGTTTTTTTTTTGTGGAGAAAAAATCTCGTTTTTGTTTTGTAATTTCATTAAAATGAAAGTTCACATTTTTATTAAATCACTGATGAGATATGTTTAAAAGTCGATTTACTTAGAATCTGAATTAATTCAGTTAAATTCTCTTTGCAAGTCATTCATCAAATGCAAAAACTTATCGCGTCCCAAAATCTACAGAATTTAATTTATTCAATTTACAGCGTCAACACTAAACATCTCCTGGAAACATTGATCTCAAAATCAAATTAAAATCATGTTGTTGCATTTTTTTCCGTTTTATAAATGTACACTAAAAACCAAAGATTATTTTTTCACGTTGGATTTTGTTTCATTCGATTAAACACTTTGAACAGATTTTTGTTTGTGGTATCTCACACGACTCAGGGGAAGGTTTAAGCAAGAAATAACAACATTTGTTGTTGAAAATCCATGTTTTAAACAGATAAATCTGAAAATCTTACATTGTTATTTTGTAATGATATATACTGTTTTTGTAAAATTTAAAGTCGAGGAGGACCCGATGCCCCCTAAAAACCTAATAATAATTTTCTCAGTCTTCATTTATTGGAACTTGGAACTAAGTGCATTGACTAAGTATCTTCAATACTCTTCTTTACTCATCAATTTAGCATATTATTTTGTCGGTCCAAAAGTGTGAATTGTGTAGTTCAGAACAGTTTAAATAAGAATAAAAGATAGATTTTGTGTTAGTGTAAATCTTTCAAATATCGTAATATAGTGTTGTATCTAATTCAATTTAATGACATCTCATAAAAGTGGCTATTAAGGAATCAATCAAGATTTGTACAGCACTGCTACCATAAACACTAAAATAAAGGAGTGTTTAATTGTTTTTCTATTAATATTTATTATGACTGTTGTGTTTAGCAATAATCATTGACCAACCTTTGATTGATTGATATATCATTGTGTGACAACAGAACAGAATTTGTAATATTTCGTTATTTATCGAATCATTGATAAATTATAAAATATACTGAACTAAAATCCAATAAAAACATGCCATAACCTCATTCATGTTTTGTTTCAAAAGAAAAAGCCAACAAAAGACTGAACAAATTTTTTTTAATGCTTTTAAAAGTTACATCTCGAAACAACTTGCAAAGTTTTATCTACAAATATTTCTAATATTGCTTCAAATAAGCTGGAAATTTTAAATATTTTTAAGGGTTTTATAATTTTTTGATTTAAAAATGCAACTTACCAAAGTTGACATGACAAATGAAAAATCTACTCTCATGACCAAATTTTGAAAGTATTTTGCATTATTATTTTAGTGCAGTTCATATTTATATTTTGCATTATTATTTTAGTGCAGTTCATATTTATATTTTGCATTATTATTTTAGTGCAGTTCATATTTATATTTTGAATTTATTTTTAAAATTTTTTATTTTGATTAAGTTTGTGAAGTTTAAAGTTTTACTAAAATTAGATTTTAAGTTCTGAGATTTAATTAAAAGAATTGTTTTGACAGAACAAAATAAAGTTTGTAAACAAAAAGATTAAAGCTTTTGGGGACCTTAAATATAAACTTCCTAATAAATATAAAATTTAAAACTTGATGTGTAATCAACCTGTGTTAGTTGAATTAGTTTTAAAAATATTTCTGACAATATTTTAGAATAAAAATGGCCGAATCCATATTTATGGATGTGAAGCCAGTATACCTGGATTATAATGCTACTACTCCACTAGCTCCGGAGGTATGAAAAGAAGATACCATAAAGGGATTGTTCATTCATTTCAAAATGCATGAATTCCTTCATTTTTCAATTTAAAATCGCAAATGAGCCTTTCTCACCATTTCAAGATGTTCCTGAGAGCTTAAGTGTCCAAAACTTTCATATTTTTAAGCATTATGGCAGAACTTAATTTTGATCAGATTTCATCTCTAATTTGGCTAAGCGGAGTTCCATATCAACATAAAACAGCTACCAAAAATTAAAATATTTATTGATGTGTGTTGGTTTCGATTTTTGCCTATTTTTCTGACCAATTGTCTGATTTTATTCGATTTTATTGACAAATTTTAAAAGCGAACCAAAACGATCAACAACCCTACATATTAGACAAAAATGTTTTGGTAGAATCGTTTTTATTATTTATCAATAAATATTTTGAGACTAACAAATATTGCACATCCCAAGGCTGAATGAAATAACAATTATTTTTTTGAGAGTTTCAGAAGATATAAAGATTTTATTACATATAAATTTTAAATATTTACCTTAGGTTAGGTCAGCTATAGTTGACAGTTTGGATAATTGGGGAAATCCTAGCTCCGCACACTATTTAGGAAACCTTTACTGTTTTAACCTAAATTAGTAAAAGAAGGCACATGGTGACTGGATGTTCTAAAAAAATGGAATTATATAACGATTTTTTACATATATAAATACTAGTTACAAAGTTTCTATGTAAAAGGGTTTTTTAATAAAGGAGCAACCAAATTTTTTATTCAGACATTTCTAATAAATTTAAATCAACGACGGTTTTAATGTCATTTCTTATTTTCGATGATTATTGGGACACCCTTCATCTAATATTTTATGTAAAGCAGCCCAACTTCGAAAATTCGACAAACAATTAAATTGTTGACTGTTGATGCTGTAGACAGAGAAATAAAATTGAATTCAGTTTCAGTTACACCATTACAAATTGTGGAGCGCGCATTTCTGTGGTGCTGATTACAAATTGAGGACTTCTGCACCCCTCCCCCCATTTCACTGTCAATTTCTGTTGAAATTTTAGTCATGTATCTAGGATTGTAAAGGTTTACACTGCTAGGTGTTCAAGCAAAAAAAGCGATAGAAAAGGTAAAAATTAATTCGATTTTTTCAAAAAAAAATGAGATGTAAAAGTTTTTAAAAAAGAATGTTGATAAATAAGTGAGTTTAGAGATGAAAAACTGTTTTGTCAAGTTTTTGATGAGTTTTAATGTCATTCTGACAGGTTTCTATAAACCTAGCAATAACATTTTCCTTAATAATGAGATGTGGCACCAATTTTGTTAAATTTTTTTGTTTGGTTTTGTCTAGTTTAAAGTCATGAAACATAAATTTCAAAGACATCTTCAAATCATACTTTTTTACAAAATTCAGAGACAAGCAAAGAAATGTTTTGGTGTAAAATCGAATCATAATATATTCATTTTCCATTTAATTTTCACGGTACTGTACAATATACATTGTACAATTATTTACACATCTATTATATATATTGTGTGTATAGTTAACTAGCTGTATGTACACACAACTAGTTTAGTGTACAATGCAAATTGTAAAGTAAAATGCATTTATTTATAATTTTTAAACTTTGGAATACTTTTTTCATTTTTCAACTATAAATCCGTACTGAAATCTTAAAATAAGGTTTTAAAATGTTGTATTTTAGGCCAGAGGCCAGGTTGCTTCTATGATAGGTGCTAAGGTATAAAAATAGTACTATGCATAGGGATGTTAACGTTTTCATTTTTCAGAAAAACGATCGTTTCTATATGAAAACGACGACGAAAAATCGAAAACGAAACGATCGTTTTCAAAAACGATCGTTTTTTTAAATAGTTCGTTTTTTTAAAAATTGTCTTTTTAAAACGATCGTTTTTCAAAGCGCTCGTTTTTATAAATTCGTCGTTTCGTTAAAGATCGTTAACGACGACCCTTCGTTAACGATCGTTAACAAAAAGAGGAAACCGACCTGAAGGGCAACTGTACTAATCATTGAGTAGTTTTTAAGAAAATAGCAAGAAGTTTTAACTCCCCCACAACTGTTCAACTTCATGTAAGAGGACATTCAATAAAGTTGCATGTAATTTTTTTCCAAAAACGACCGTTTTGATAAAGTTCGTCGTTTCGTTAATGATCGTTAACGACAACCCTTTGTTAACGATCGTTAACATAATTGTCAATAAAATTTTTTTTTCAAAAACGATCGTTTTTAAAATAATCATATAGAAAACGGTCGCAAATCGTTTTAATAAAACGATAGTTTTAAAAATTATCGTTATTTGTTTTCTAAAAGTTCAAAACGAGTGGGTCGTTTTTAAAGACGATCGTTTGTGCAGTGGTCCCCAAAACATTGTTAATTTTGTTTATAATATTACGCGGTGTGATAAAGGTTGCTCTGATTTATTCATTTTCATCAATTATTAATGAAGATTAGATATTCATTCTTTTTATATAAAATTAGTTACATAAAGGGATAGTCGACATCAAATAGGTTATTAAGTACAATAGGTGACAATAGAAATGGATCAATTATACACGACGTCACAAGTGTCAAATATAACAAGGAAAACGAAATTTTCTCGCATTATTTGACATGTTTTTCAAGATTAAATAAAGAAGTGTAAAAAAAGAAAATAAATAATACATAAAATTGCACCATTTTCACTGTAAGATAAGCTCTTTATTCTAACATTATCACTATTATTAATAATTTTGTCGGACACAATACTGAGTTGACACTTGTGATGTTAGAATACAGCTGTACTGAGAGTGCACAAATACTACTTTACCATCTATTGTACTTAACAATCTGTTTGGTCGACATTGTTTCAATTAACCCGGATTTTAAAGTACAGGATCCTTTAACCCTTTATCTTGTTTAATTTGACAACCTACTGTTAAAGAGAAATTATTAATTTTCATGTTGGTTAACAAAGAAATCTTCACCTTTTTTGCCCTGGCGAAGGTTTTCAAGGTATCTTGTGACTCCCTTAGAAATTTAATTTCCATCGATGGAGGGTTTTTTGATATTATGGTGTCAGTCCCTTTAAGTTCGGTATTAGAAGACAGAAGTGGATAATACATGAAAATAAATTAAATTTCTCACTTTTCAATAATTATTTATGTATTAATAAACTTACATAATTTTTATATTAAGAAATTTTTGAGATTTTTAATAAAATTGAATGGTTTTGCTTTATAATTGTTCAATATTGAGGAAAAATCAAAATATGATTAGTCTAGAATTCCCCATCATCGTCCAAATTTTGTCTGGTTGTTGTGATTTTTACTAACATTTTCTCCATAACAAAGATTAACAATTTTTTATATTTATTGTTCCGATTACGAATAAAAATTATATAAAGATAATAATATTCTTAAAGATGCCATTTTTTGCTGAAATCACAAAAAGTGTATTTAGAGCAGTGAAATAACCTTTACATCAGGAGGAACAGAATCCAACCATTTGGCAATTTGGACTGCAATACATCATTTTAGGTATTCCATACTTTCAATAAATAATTTTAGGTATTACATACGTTCAATAAATTATTTTAGGTATTCCATACTTTCAACTAATAATATTAGGTATTCCATACTTTCAATATCATTCAAGGTATTCAATACTTGCATCATTTTAGGTATTCTATACTTTAAAAACATCATTTTAGGTATTCTACACTTTCAAAACATCATTTTAGGTATTCCATACTTTCAATACATCATTTTAGGTATTTCATAGTAGGGAATTTTTTATTCCAATTAACATATAACTTACGTTGTTATCGTTGTCGTTGTTGTTTTTGTTGTCATTGTCGTTTTCGTAATCGTGTTGTTGTTGTTTTCGTTGGATTTGTAGTCGTAGGCTTAGTCATAGTCGTAGTCATAGTCATTGTCATTGTTATTATCATTATTTTTATCATTATTATTTTCATTGCCATTGTAATTCTCATTAATAGTTGCATTCTCCTTATCAGTTTCATTGTCATGGTCATTGCTATTGTAATTACCGTTCACATTAACATTTCTATTACCATTACCGTTATCATTCGCAATCATAATCGTATTTGTAATCATAATAGTGATCGCTATCGTCTTTGATATCATTACTTGTTTTGTTTCAACTCAATAATTTGTTTTATATCAACTTCATCATTTCCTTTCAAATAAGATTTTAAGTTTGTTTACAGCTGGACAGTTATATAAAATGTTATTAGGTTTCCTTGTTATTAACCCAATACATTTACAGGGTATTTTCTGAAAATCAATTCAATAATATTTTTCCAATTTTTATCGGATGTTTGTACAGTACGTTCTGAACTTTTTCAAAGTGTATTTTTATTATTTTTATTATTATTAAAGATTAACGTTTAATATATCATAGGACAACTTGGTAACATGTTTGTATTTTCTTTTAAAAGTTTTTGCATCTATGCTATGCAATGCATTCTTTGCAGCCGTACATAAACTCATATATATATTCTCGTAAGTCTGTCCATCTATTCTATACAATGCATTCTTTGCAGCCGTACATAAACTCATATATATTCTCGTAAGTCTGTCCATCTATGCTATACAATGCATTCTTTGCAGCCGTACATAAACTCATATATATTCTCGTAAGTATGTCCATCTATGCTAATGCATTTAATAAATGGTATTATTCTTCCTATTGGTCTCATATTAGACCTCTGATGCAGTTAACGGAAATAATTCTAAAAATTATACAAACATTATTTTGTTTTACATGAACAATATCAAAATAAGCTTTTTACTCGTTAAGACCATTTACAGTATAGCAAAATGGGCAGAGGGTAGAAACAAATGTCCAGATTACAGGGGTAATTTTAACTTAATTATCTTAGATTTTTTACAACAAAAACAATCAAAATAATAAAACTATTTTTAATAATATCATTTTTTTCCTAATTATGATTTTGATTTTATTATTTTTATATTAATAATTTTTATCGCGTCAAAAACATATTTTTTTAATTCAATCTCATGATTTTATGTAAATTGTTATTGTATGAACTTTTATGAAAACTGTTTTTAAAATCTTTTTTTAAATTCTATTCAATTATTTGTATGCAAACATTTCTAGAAACCAATCTTTTAACATTTATCCAATATATTTTCATCAAATATAAACAAGAACATTATCCAATATATTTTCATCAAATATAAACAAGAACATTAATATTCCAAAGTTTAACTATTGTGAATTTTTTTGTTTTTGAGATTTCAAATAAATAAGCAATCATAAAACTTTTTACTCCAAAATTTTTATTTAATAATCTCTTAAAATCATTGATTTTGATTAAATCAGCCTAAAAATAGATTTTTAAACACATATTTCTCTTTTAAAGGGGAAGAAATTGGTAGGGTCGTTAAGATTTGCATTAAGACTGGCACAAACTTTAGCAAATTTTGGGATTGTAACATTTCAATATAGAGTCGAATTTGGCCACTAGTGGAATACGATGGATTTTTTTTCTAGGGAAAGGAGTAAAAAGACCCCTCAAATCATCACAACTAACATAGAACATTCAGCAATTTTGGAGCCATTAAGGTCAATTTAAAATATAACAAAAAATTTTAAAAAATTAAAAAATTTCTCCAATTTATATTTTCTAGAAAGCTTGAAAATGAAGGAGTATGCCAAGTGGACTATGTACCGGTTGTTAAAGGTAACTAATTTCGTACAAAGAGATATTTTGTTTTATAAATTTTTACTCGTACACTTTGGTTTTAGAACAGAAAAATAAGGGTTATTTATATAAAAATATAAACATAAATTAGTTAGACAAATGTTTGATTAGCTCATTAATTCCTTGACATTTAAAAGTTCTAACAAAATTGAGATTCTTTAAGATTAATCTACACTTTATATTTCAAATCAGGTTTGACAACATTTTATTAAGGTTGAATAGATTAACTCCACAATCTACTGAACTGAACTGAACTGAACTGAACTGAACTGAACTGAACTGAACTGAACTGAACTGAACTGAACTGAACTGAACTGAACTGAACTGAACTGAACTTTTTAGGTACAGGTCGGGTGAGTGTAGCTGAGCTGGTCAGTACAGTAACTGATTGTACATGTCTGGTCACTGTTATGATGGCCAACAATGAAACAGGAATAATTCAGCCGGTCAAACAAATTTTCAGGTCTCATACCAGGACTTTGCTACCTATTTGCGTTTAAGTTTTTTTATATTTTGGGAAAGGTTTTTAAAATAAGACTTCTTATAAGATTTTTTTCCTAAAATTCTTCTCTAGTTTTCAATGTTTTAAGCAACGACGAATTAAGGATTAGTGAGTTGAATTGCTGAATAATCAATAAGAACCTTGTCTCTTCTTGAGTTCTTAGAATTCTATTAAAGGGACTGTATGCGTAATTTCAAGTGACCTTCTATGAAAAGATGGCTATTGGTTCCCTTAAAACCTCAATATGATCAAAAATGTGGAAGATAACCTCGTTTTACTGACTCAAAGTGTTAAATTCTGATAATTTCTTCATTGCTTCTTCTAACTTTAACTTGATATTTTAGAGAGATTACTGCGCTAAACATGACACGAAATATTCCTATTCTTGTTCATACAGATGCTGCTCAAACAATTGGCAAGCTTGATGTTAATGTTGATGATCTTCAGGTATTTATATTCATAACAGCTACATTAACAACAACACCCAGCTGCTACTTTATTGCCTGGGTTCCTAGCTTTCGTTTGAATTACATAAAGCCTAGTTAAAACATTAATAAGATGGAGGTCATTAAATGTCGTTAGAGGTCATTAGAAGATCAAACACTGAATTAGTTGCTGCTACTGTATTCCCTGGGTTCCTAGCTATTGTTTGATACACATAAAGTCATAGTTATAACATTTTCATTTTGGAGGTCATTTTAGGTCTTTGAGGTTATTAGAAGGCCAAACACTGGATTCATTTTTTCCCCCCCCCCCCCTCTTAAAATAGGACATCTTCAGTGTCCACCATCACCTTTAGAAATATTTAAAGTAAATAAAGTAAATGTAAGGCTAAGTCCTAGGACAAAGTTATGCTGGGTTCGGTTTGGATTCTAAGCTTCTTAGGCTGAGAGCCTTGTATGCCATGTTCTTTTTGTTATTTAGGCAGATCTTTTGACAATTGTTGGACACAAGTTTTATGGTCCTCGTATTGGAGCTTTGTATCATAGAGGCTCAGATAAATGGAAGGTTTCTCCTCTCTTATTGGGTGGAGGACAAGAATATGGTCTTAGGTTAGATGTTTTTTTCATTTTTATGGTTTTTTATTTGAAAAGTCCCTTTTCCTTCCTCCTTAAAAATTATTTGTCATTGATCATTAAAAAAATTGCACTTAGATCAGTTTTGAATAATTTAGGAACTCTTTAGAATTTTTCGATTAAAAAGTTTTTAACTACGTGATAAAACTATCATTAAGCTTATTATAAAGTTATACCTGTACCTGCAGTGACGTGTGGGAATGAATAGAAAAATGCTTTATACTTTTACTTTATATTAAAATATTTTAATTCTCAAGAGAGGATTATTCTGCATAAATTAGAAGGAATATAACTGTACCAAAGAACTTGATTTTTTTTCAGTAACAATTTATCCAGGGCATTTCGCGCCCGGCTTTCCAGCAATAATTTAAGTTTTTAATCTTATAATTTTTCTTGCATTGACCCCATTTTTTGACACTCAAGCTTAAAGGGACAGTAAGCGTAATTTCAGTAACCCTCCAGTCAAATTCTCTACTTAAAATGGTTTCCTCTAAAATCTTTGTCTGCTCAAATATGAAAAAGATATTCATCATTTTTTAAACTGTGTTTGTTTTTGGGTTCTCTGCAAAAGTGACTTGCATATTTTTTGCGTTTAAGAAACAATGGAAAAATTATCAGAATTAATCACTTCTCTAGTCAGAAAACCGACGTTATTTTCCTCGTTTTTGATTAGATTAAGGTTTCAAGGGTACCGTTGTTCATTGAGTATTGCATAGAAGGTCACTTGAAATGGCGCTTTCAGTCTTTTTGAGGAAAAAGGCGGTAGTGGTGCGTTTAGAAACTGGTTCTAAGAGAACAAGAAAATAACATAATTTCTTCTCACAAAGTTTAAACATTCTTTAATATGTGTGTTTTCCTTTTATACAATCCAATGTTGCTTGTCAAATATTTGTAATATACCTGACAGAATTATTACATATATTAGTTCTATATTTATAGACAGAACAATATCATTATTAGAAAGGGGGGGGGGGGGCATAAGTCGTGTATTACTCTTCGGAAAATTTAAACAGTGTTTAAACATAACTTAGCATTGTCGTAGGACGCTGATTTTTTCCATGCGAACTCGCTAATATGTATAGTAACTGCAAAATGCAATTTCAAAAAGATCGGAGGAAATGCGTTCGCGCGCTCGCTTTTTGTTAAAAAAATGCGATATACAGTAGCATGCGATACACAATGTGACATCTGGCTGCTAGCGCGCCTGTCAGAATGCTCTAAAGTCAATTTTGACCTCGAAAATTAATTCCGTGTCCCAATTTACCTGTATTTTGATATATTGCATACTACTTTTGTTCTGAATTAGGCCCAACTTTAATTAAAAAACATTTTTATTTTATTTTTTAATTGCGCGCGCGCGGGGACTTGAGGCTCTAGGGAGCAAAATTGTCAGGTATTTCTTGAATAATCGCGTCCTGATACAATTGCAAGTTCATTTAACGTTGTAAAGCTTGTAAAAAGTGAAAAAGTCGTATTTTTTAACAAAAAGCGCACCCGCGCGCACATTTGCTCCGATGTTTTGAAATTGCATTTGGCAGTTACAATACAAATTAGTGAGTTCGGATGCAAAAAATCAGCGTCCTACGATAATGCTAAGTTATGTTTAACCAGTCTGTTTTTGCTACAGTCACTTTAAAGATATTTGCTTAGAGCTGGAACAGAGAACACACCAATGATTGTGGGCATAGGACAAGCTGCTGAACTGGTTAACACAAATTTAGGTAAAAATTATACTTCAAAAAAATCAAATTTATTTACATTGAAAGGAATATTGAATCATTTAAAATCTTAATTCTAATCCTGTCCTGTTTTTTTTTACAAATATGAGTCAACTGATACATAATCTTTTAGCACAGTTTACGAAATCTTAAAATAATTATCAACAACAAAAAAATGCAAATTCAGTGCAAAAAATCTTTTTAAAGTTTGTAAAGTTTTTTCCTAGGCTTTTTAATAAGTCACACAGTCACAACAGATGGAAAATGTTTTTCTTTCATGCAACAGTTATCAAACTGAACTTAAATAAGTACTACTGATTAATTCCAAAGTACTTTTTATAACTTATTTAAACTTTTGACAACGCTCTAATCCCACTACTTATTTATGTCTGTGGACGTTCGTCGGACATGTAGAATGTAGATTTATTAGCTTGGTTCGTTATTGAGGTTTTTAGACTTATAAATGGCACCATGTACAAATACTGTGAACTTCCATTATTTCTGAACTTTATTATGTAAAAATAGTTTTTTTTTTTAACTTTGTAATATTTTTATCCATAGAGAAAATAAAATGGAAATAAAAGAAGCTAAAACGCTCGTTTTTGATTGTTTTTCGCAGTTTTCTCTCTAGGGACATTATTGGACTTAGTGTAAGAAAAGAAAATGTTTACGATATAGAGGACGTAAGTCAGACTCTAATAAAAACGCATAAATAACTTCCAGTATATATATTTCTTATAACTTATTACTAGAGGGTTCAGAACTAGAGTCAATATCGATATCACACGTGTAGATGTTTTTTCAGTACTATGCCCCGTATCCGTTCTATCTCATTCTGTTGAATCTTGTGGAACTTGTTTAACGCGGCCAGGCATCGTCTTCCACAACGAATTAAAATTTGTTATTTCGTATAATTCAGATTTCCGTGGAACCTCTTTAAGTCCACGTAGTGTAAGAAAAGAAAATGTTTACGAATTAAAATTTTTTATTTCGTATAATTTAGATTTTCGTGGAACCTCTGTAAGTCCAAAAACCTCAAAAGTTTTTATAAAACGAACAAGCAATGGTTTGTACATGTCATTTCTGAAGAAATTGGTTAGCCAAGAAGAAAATTTAATTTTTTAGATGTTTACACAAATCATATGAGGAAAATGAGGGACTATTTGAGAGATGGACTGATAAGAAAATTTAACCTAGGTAATTTCATATTGAGTAAGAACTTTAGAAGATTTTTTTTAACTGTACTTGCGGATTTCGACAATTTAAGAACTGGCCTTTTTTTTGTCAAATTATGCTTATTTTTTTGGTTTTTTTTTTAAACTGAACTTTCAGATCTTCATTGAAAAATTGAATTGTGAATTGATGTTCATCTATTTCAAAATAGTTTTTATGGAAAAGTTATACACACTTTTTCGATTTAAAAAAGAACAAAAATTTCACATTTTATGAAATTTAATACATACTTCTTTAGTTCTGGAGGATACTGGAACTTTAGATCTTGGACAGGTTACTATTAAACGTGTTTGTTAAAATAATTTCAATTTTTAAGAAAACATTTTAAATGAAAAGAAGAGAATATATTGAAAATTATTCATTAGCGACATGAATTAGTGCTGTTAGTTAAGGCAAAAAAAAAGAGTTTAAAAAGTGAGTTTACTGCAAGTTTTTGGGAGAGAAACAAATAAAACCTGAGAAGCACCGAATTTGTTTGTTCTATACCCAAACACTGCAGTACACTAGCAAAAGTAAACAAAGATATGGGGGTTTCTTTCTTGGGTAAAATGTTGAGCATTGTGCATCAAAATATTCAAATAATATTGATTATTTTTCGTCATTCATAATTTGTTTTATTAATTGATGCCAGAGATACCAGAGTAGAGATGCCTTCAGAAAAAGAATTTCATTCACGTTTCTCTAGAATGAATGATTAGTATTAATATGACTGAGCAATTTTTTTCCAAATAAAACCGGAGATTGGTTTTTATTGGTTTATTTTACCGTTTATAAAAATAAATGAATTTTCAAAGGGGGTGTGGGGGGTGGGCACAGTGGGGTATTATGGGATGGTCAGCCAAAATGTATTTATTCAATAAACCTTTTATTTATGTCAAATAAGGCTTTTCCGCTTAAGATTTTTTTTCAGAGAAGTTTCCAAGTTGTTAAAATGTTATGTTTTAGTTAAGAATTTCGACCGAAATCCCGCTATTTCATTAAAAACTCTTAAAATAGGATTTTCAACGCGCGCGCTACTGCTTTCTTTTGCTTTTACTGTAAAATATATGTTTTTCTTCCGAAATACTCGCTGTCACAAATACGACATCTAAAAAAATTGCGGGATTACAGGATCCATTCAAGGATAAATATATGGACGGGAAAAGTGATTATAAATTGAAATCATTTAAAATCAATGCAAGTGACAATTCATGACCCCTAGAATACCCCACCGTGGGGGGGGGCGCCTTTTGACCAACATTATCTACGCATGATTGATTACCCCAACTGTTATATGTTAACTGTTAAGTTAAGAAACTGTCATTTGGAATAATTAAGAAAATTAACATCCTACTCTGTAAAGTTTTCGTCCAAGCTTCGTGCATTTAATCTCAAAAAGCCGAAAATATTTTTTAGGGCGAAATGAAACATTTTACTTATACACCAGTTTTTTTCAGCCAATTTGCTTAGACATCAATTTTGCCAATGTCAAAATCAGTCAACTTGTAGTATAGAAGAAAGTAGTTGCTATTGAGGTGCCCAAAGACAACATTTATGGATTCCTGCCTAGGGCATAAAGTTTGAAAAAACGGCCGTTTTTTGGTGATTTTAACGATTTTTTAAAGCCCGAGCAAAGACCTTATTCCTTCAAACAATCCTCATTTTTTTCTTCCTCGGTAATATACATGATGTAGACTAACATATAAAATATACTCTTCTTGATATCTATCCCATATTCTCTGAAAAATAAAATGTAGAAATGAAGATTTTCAAAAAATTCTGAAAATTTATGATTTTCATACCGTAAATCAAAACTTAGGCTTATACACCTACAGAATTATGCATCTTACATCTATATATGTCTGATATGTCTGCCTGTCTATCTAAATATGCCTCTTTGGCTCTTTTTTGTTATAATACTTGGAATCCGCAAAATATAAAATCATGTAAGATATGCCTAACTGTTTAGGTATATGTGCCTGAGTATGGATGTATGATATGTCCAACTATCTGATTTATCTAGCTGTCTTGTTATATATGTCCCGAGTCAGGATGATATGTCCAACTGTCTAGGTATACATGCCTGAGTATGAATGTGAGATATGTCTAACTGTCTAGGTATATATGTCTGAGTAAGGCTGTATGATATATCCAACTGTCTAGGAATACATGCCTGAGTATGAATGTGAAATATGTCTAACTGTCTAGGTATATATGCCTGAGTAAGGATGTATGATATATCCAACTGTCTAGGTATACATGCCTGAGTATGAATGTGAAATATGTCGTAACTGTCTAGATATATATGTCTGAGTAAGGAAGTATGATATATCCAACTGTCTAGGTATACATGCCTGAGAATGAATGTGAGATATGTCTATCTGTCTAGATATGTATGCGAAAGAATATCCACCCGATGGCGGTCTGGGTTCTCCAAACTCTTTCCTGATTTATGTCTGAGTATGGATGTAAGATATGTCTAACTGTCTAGGTGTATATGCCTGAATGTCTAGGTATATATGCTAGAGTATAGATGTAAGATATGCCTAATTCTGTAGGTGTATAAGCCTAAATTTTGATGTACGGTATAAAAATAATAAATTTTCGGAATTTTCTTGAAATCTCCATTTATACATTTTGTTATGGAGAATATGGGATAGGTATCAAGAAGAGTACTTTTTTATATTTTAGTCTACATCATGCAGATAGCGGAGGAAGAAAGAATTAATATTGCTTGTTGTGTATGGTCCCTTCTTGGGCTTTGAAAAATCGTTTAAATCATTGAAAAACTATTTTTTTTTATTTTAGGCCCCCGGCAAAGACCCTTTGGGTCATACCCCCCCCCCCCCCAAAAAAAAAAAAAAAAAAAAAATTGTTGAATAACCCTGCCGTTGGGCACCTCAATAGCGACTACTCTTTTCTGTACCAAAAGTTGACCGATTTTGACGCAACATTCAGAGCGTAGTGTAGCGTCTTCAGGGAACCCTTGGTTGATTAAAATTTCCAAACTTTTCTTTAATTAATAAATAAAAAAGTTATAAATAGAGGGGCAATAATTTATGTCTGCCTAGGTTCTCTGGAGATATGTTGACATAAACATGCTACCCAACACTCTTAGTGTTAGATTTGGAGGAACCACAGGATCTAGTATCCTGCATCAACTAAACCATATTCTCATTGCATCAACAGGTAAACTAGTGTTATATATCCAGCATCAACTCAACCATTTCCCATTGCATCAACAGGTATATCAGTTTCTTGCCTCCTGGAATCAACTCAACCATATTCTCATTGTATCAACAGGTATACCAGTGTCCTGCATCCTACATGAACTAAACCATATTCCCATTGCATCAACAGGTATACCAGTGTCCTGCATCCTGCTTCAACTCAACCATATTCTCACTGTATCAACAGGTAAACCAGTGTCCTGCATCCTGCATCAACTCAACCATATTCTCACTGTATCAACAGTTAAACCAGTGTCCCGCATCCTGCATCAAGTAAATTATATTTGCATTGCATCAACAGGTATGGTTTAGCGTCATGCGGTGACTTGAGGTTTGTTCCTATTATTAAGTTGGCTACTTACTCTGAATGAGCCATTCTAAATGTTTTTTTTGTCTTTTGTTACAGGAACCGAATTTAATGAATTTTAGCTACGTAATTTTTTTTTCTTTTTATTCCTTCCGGTTCTGTAGTTTTCTATCTTTAGCTTTTATAGAAATAATTTTACTGTTCTTTAAACTTCATTACTTTGGACTGAAAGTTCCGCAAACTGGTGCAATACTTCCTTTTTCTGATTTTCAATATCATTTCCTTTTATAATTTTAAGAATGGTTATGATCGAAAGAAAATAGACAGGATCGGAGAAATGGGATTTAGTTCTTAAAATTCAATTAAGGAAATTCGGAAAGTTGACATTTCTGAGCAAATTCTTAAAACTTGAAAATAAAATATCAACCGAATCATATTTTTGACCTTTTTGTATATATATTATATATTTTGTGCAAATAAATTTTTGCAATGAGCAGTGTTATATGATAAATTACGTCTCTGTCAAACAATTTTAAATTATTTTAATAATTCCGATTTAAATTGTACCAGATTTTTCCTCAAAATTCGCAGACAATCCCTTTAAATAATTTTTTTTTGATCAAATTAAGAATTTATCCAGGAGCAGCTTGCCATTCTGGAGATAAAGTATCTCAAACTCTTTTAAACTCCTGGAATTGGGAAGAAGAGGGAGCAAGACAAACTTTAAGGTATATTAGCTGAAATGAATTTAAAATTTTTATCTTGAAAAAAATTACCCCAAAAAATGTAAGCCAATTTGGTTCAGCCGTTTCACCGGCTATAGCTAAAATGTGTATATAAAATATATATGTGCTTATAAAAATGTATATATATATATAAGCAAAGAGCCTTATAATATAACATATAATATATAACATTGAAAAATTATAACATCAACCATTAGTGTGTGCAAATGAAATTAAAGGCTTGGCATTTTCATAAGTAAAAAAATGGTCGTATATACTATAATACTCTTACTGATGGACACTGGACTAGAACAAAAAAGAAGTTAATGGTAAACAAAGAAAAAGAATAAAAACTTTGTAGGTAATTACCCCCTAAATATTTTGTAAAAAATGGTATTTAATAAACATTTTCTATTCTTCAAAAAATGTTTACCTTTAAATTTAGTTTAAAGAGGCCCTGGTGGTTTCTAATACTAATAGAAAACTTTGTTTAAATATTTTTCTGTGAGTGTTTACCCTACAGCACATCATTTTAGATTTATTTTGAAATTTGAATTATTGAAAACCATTAACATTCCACAGTTGTACATTTTAAAATACCGTAGATTAAGATTTCTGCGGGGTTCTCACAAGAGTAAAATATCTAGAATACAGCTTCAGTATAAAATAACAAAAATTGTGGCAAGAGATCATATCGTTTAACTGGCTAATGATTTCATGTAAGGTTAAATTTTCAAATATTAATCCCTCATGACGGGTCGGGGCCGAGGGGTAAGATTAGAACATTTGGATTTTGGAATTAAACATGAAAAATGGAACAATTACTTGCAGACATTTTCTTACATCATTTTACTATCTTCCTCTAAAACCCAGAATTCAACATAAAAAATATCAAAACAAAAAAAATATGGTTAGAAAAAAGATTGTGAAGAAAGCGCTCTTTTTTGTAGGGAAGGATTTTTTGTATTTTTTTATAATGCAATCCCTTAATTATCTTAGGTTAAGTGTGGGACGAGAAACAAGCAAGGAGCAACTAGATTTGGTTCTTGATGCCCTGGAATCTATTTCACGGTGATCCAGATGTTAGGGAACTTTAATTTTAAACCCATTTTTATTTGTGGGGCTACAAGTTTTTATATTTTTTTTAAATATAGTATATTATGATTTTTTAATGGCATTTGAAGTGTACTCCGCAGTGGCTCTCTTTGGTTTTCAAATGAACATTCAGTTAGCAATAGAGGTGTATATTTTCTTGAATTTTTCTCCTAGATGCATTTTTGAATATGAATAATATTTTTCAAAGGTTATTTGCTGAATTGGTGAAAATAAATGTGTGTGTTCTCTCAGAGTAACATAAATGTATCACTTACTCTCATAAAATTGTTTGAACCAAATTTAAACCCATTGAGAATTTAACGATAACCTGTGGGATGTAACCAAAGGGTTTATCCTTGAATTTTGAATAATCCTTTGTAAACATGGACCTGGAAAGTTAAGTTTTTAGACTAGCGGGATTGATGCATACCAAAAAAGATCTTTTTAGAAAGAAATACATTTTTGGGTTCAAAGTTTGATAAATGTATGCGAAAACTGGATGAAACAATCTTTTCAATGATGTTAAATCTTTGTATAAATCTTTGGATGGGGGTTTATTTTATTTTTATTTCATGATATGTTGGTAAGTTCTTATTTAGAGTAATCTCACGTAATCAGATCTTTTTCCCACGAATGTGATATTTAGAGAACTACAGGGTGGCCAAAATGTACGGATTGTACGGATTGATTTTTTTTAACCCTAAAATTGTACGGATTGTACGGATTTGTTTTCAAATTGTACGGATTGTACGGATTTTTATCCTGGAAAATACACCGTTTTTTTTAATTTTCACTCATTTCAGCAAATTTTTCATGAAAATAAAAAAAAATTCGTCAAAATGAAGTTAGTTTAACTTATTTTCTGCATTCTAAATAATATTAGATTGATAAATGTTTCAATTGACAATCAAAATTCATTCATAATTTTCGAGATATGTCCAAGAAGTGTTTATTTGAGAATATGTTCCATAAGTACTTATTTGATTGCTTATTCAAGAAGATGTTCCAGTA
>NW_019396621.1:0-17746 GCF_000591075.1 Eurytemora carolleeae | reverse complement strand
GTATCCAGTATCCTGTATCCTGTATCATGTACCCTGTATCATGTATCCAGTATCCAGTATCATGCACCTAGTATCATGTACCCAGTATTTAGTTTGTATATATGTTTGAAGCCAATTTTTTACAGATTGATTCTTGCTGAAGAAGTTTAAACCCTCTTACATGAACTGAACACAAAAGACAATGAATGCAAAATTGAATTTTAATGTTTTTTTTCAAAAATAGGATTTTTTCGAAAATTGTACTGATTGTACAGATTTTTTTTTAAATGTACGGATTGTACGGATTTTTTAAAAAAAAAATTGTACGGATTGTACAGATTGTTTTTCGAAAATTGTACGGATTGTACGGATTTCTTCTGAAAATGTACGGATTTTTGTAAGGATGTATTCAAAAAAGTTTTGGCTACCCTGGAACTATTAAAAAATGATATTTTTAGAATGTAGATTGTGGGCTTAATACTTTCGGGTTCAAACTCTTATTTATAATTGTAAATAATCTTTCTCTTCACCAAATATCTCATGACAATCTAAAAAAAACATTACATACTAAAGTTTTTACGAAGGCATGTTAGATAGAAGTCTTTTATGTTTTCAATTAAAACTCCTCATAATGAAGAAAAATTGACAAGACAAAATTGATTTAATTTTAAATAATGGTGCAGCGTGCTGGTACTTTCTTATAAATTTTACCTTCTTCCCCTGTTATTATTATTATTAACAATCAACCTACAGACAAAGTACAATTAAAACAGGGCTGAGCTCATCCACTTATACCCTGGTCTATATGGGATCTAGTGGTTCAGCCTGAATTTTCTTAGGATTCAGTGTGTATGCCAGAAAAGCATGGATACTAGGTGATAAATAAAGGGGTGCTTCAAAAGCACTTACAGAATACGGTACACACCTTCACAGAGTTTGTTTATTTGAGAATTATTATAAATTTGACCTTCTTCCCCTTTAGTAAACACGAATTACACAAAAATGTTATCATGCCATTTAGATTAATATTAAATATTATATTGACAGTAAATAGAACTATAAGATGTTAAAATAAGTAAAAAGCAGAAAACGTGAAATAATATTGAAAACAAAGCCTAATGCGCTGCACAGTATGAAAGTATTAAAGAGTTTCAAAGGATAATTAACTTGTTAACCGTCATTTCATGAAATTAGAATATAAAATCCGGATTATCCATTATTTCATGGAAATAAAATATAAAATCCGGATTATCCATTATTTGTTTCATCCCCTAAATCTAAATACCTATTGAAGTTTTATTTATATCTGTAAAAAATACTGTCTATTTCTATGATATACATCTGTAATATTAAAAAAGATTTCAAAGCTAAAATTAATGCGTCTTTGCTGGAATGGCGTTGTGATCTCGTAGCTTCTTTAGTTTTAGTTTTGATTTTACGCAAAGTATGAGAGAATCAAATTTATCCGGTTGCACAATAGAAATTCAAACATTTTTAATCGTCTCAATAGCTCTTTGGAGGAGTTATACTTACTGAGATATATTAGATTTTAATTTTAATTTTACATTATTGTAGTTTAAATAGTATTAAAGCAATTTTACTAGAAGAATGTCAAAAGTCAAATGATCAAATAGAAAACTCTGGGTTGGATCGCAAACAACTGATCAATGATTGTACTATTGCTAAGCTAGAAAATGCTATATTTTAACATCTAAAAACTGTTTAAAATGCATGATAAAATGAAAATAAGCATACAAATTAGGGGTAAATGGATTAAGCAAACGAAAAAAATGAATGAAACAGTCATCTACTTGGAAATAACAAAAACTAACATTACACTTAAAAAATTTAAAAACTTTCAGATAGAGAATGAGTAGTTTGAAAACTGTTGCTGAAGTATACTTGCAGAATTTAGGACCTGGTCAAAGAGGATTACTTATCACTCTCTTAGGAAAAAGATTATTTCTAAGTAAACCAAATTGAAGTCGAATTTTGAAATGAAAAATATGTTTTAAAAGCGTAAGTGAATCACACCTTCTTGAGTCCAGATTGAATTGGAAAAGATTTTTTTTATCCAAACTAATATCTCATACATCGTTAGTTGATTACATTTATTTATGTCTTATATTTTTATCGATGGATTGGATTTGATAAACTTCGAAACCGCTGATCTGATCCGAGAGGGTCCAAATTACTTACTGAACAGAAATAAAATGTCGGAAAAGCAGCCAAAAGTTCCACATATCTCCTTGTGGCCCCGCCAAATCTGAGGCACTAGCCAAATCCTTAGCATAGTAGTCAAATCTTTGGCACAGCGACCGAATCTATGGTACAGCGGCCAAATCTGTGGCACTGCGACCAAATCTGACAAACTGGTGCAATACATTCCTAAAAAAGCAAAAGTCATTTCTGTCCACGTTTATTATTTTCTTTTTATGCCTAAATTTTTCATTGTCTTTATTTAAAACAAGGGTGAGTTCAAACCTTTTCTAAAAAATTATCTTTACCTGTATAGTTTACCTGGTAAGCTTGATATCTGAATATGAGGGGTATAATGATGATAATAAGGAGAGTGGGAGAGGGTATCTTAGTGAGAAGAACAACTTCTTAAACCAGTACCTGGTCAAGCTAGGCTGGGGCTGGACTTTTACCTTAGGTAACAATATTCATATTGTCTCAAGTATTGGGAATCTAAAGTTTGTTGGTTATTTAAAGGCTTGAGGGGCTATGAAAAAGTAAAAATCATGATTTTCACAGAAATGCCAAAATTGCCCCCACCCGGCCACACCACATCTGAAAGGCTTGGTTTTTCTTTTTATTCAGGCTTAATGATAAATTATGTAGGAGTTCACTTTTTGCATTTGTTAATAAAAGCAACCATGTAAAGAATAAAGCTCTTAAAAAAGTGTTGCCTTGGTAGATTAAAAAAAAATTTTAAGTTTATTTTTGTTAATTTTGTTTTATTATGGAAAAGCATTGTAAAATGATTTATATGGTACGTTTCCACTCTTGAACTTCAGAGGAAACAAACGAACACATCTTGAGAAAAAGTCTAATTGTAAAAATCGGAATTGGTTAAAAGTATTCTCTATCTGTAAAATGCTCAACTTCAAAGTAGGAAATATATTTCGATGTTTTACAACATCATCAGTTCTACAGGACAGGATTGACCAATAAAATATAAAGTAAATTAATAGGCAATTAGAACAAATAAAATAAAATATAGTATTTATGAGAAAATTACTGGTCAACCTGAAGAATGAGAAGCTTGATATGAACTTCGAAATAAAACTAGACTTTGGTGAGGATTGGGATGAAGGGAGGGGGAGTTACGAAACATGAATGGTTGATTGACAAATCTGATGTTGAAGGGGTGCGGGGGGGGGGGTTGAGAATATGAAAGATTTAAAGAAAAAGAATTTTAATTATCAAACATAACGAACAGACTACAAATTAAGACGAGAATAGAAATGTACTAAACAGAACAGTAAAAGTCATGATTATAAAGTAACAATATAGGAAACACTAATCAGGAGTGGAAAAATTACGAAATTCAAAGAAAGAAAACGAAAACAATCATAAAAAGAACAAAATCATACATAAGGTTCAAACTATCTTTTCTTATTCATATCCATGGTAAGTGTATTGAACTTATTAATGAAGAATGTCTCCCTGGGTTCCCTGTAAGTTTGGGAGTTTACTTTACATGATTTAAGGATAATAGCTTTCAATAGGTTTCATGTTTGATAAGGAGTTAGCAGGATGGTTAAAATGTTGACCAGTCGGTTGAGTAAGGTTACAACTTCTAACATATCCTACATGTTCTCTCTCTATAAACCTTCTGCCAGTTTCTCCTTTGTATTGGAATTATTGGAAAAAGTTTAATTTCCAATTACTTGCATTACCAAGGGGTGGAGCTTAGGGGTTTCCTTTATTTGCAAATTTAAAGAATAATTCTTTATTCTGTATCCCAGCTTGACAGAAAACTATTACAGCTCTCCTTTAAACATTTTTTATTATCTAAATTCACAATTTCATTTTATAAATTTGCATTCAACGTAAAAAAAACTTTATTATTGTTATATTTGCTTAAATTTAAACCAAGCATTAAAGGAACCTACAGGGTTGCCCGCAAAGGATGAGACTTCAGAGACGACTGTACGGAATTTATACTGTCTGTTTCCTTATACATATTTATGATCTCGTACAACAGTAAACTTGTTTCTTTCTTTTCCTAATTATTAAAAAAGTAACACAAAAGGATGTATTTATGCCAGAACACTTAATTTAAATTCTCTTAGACTATGAATGTTTGGTTACCAAGAAATTTGATTTTAGCAAAAAAATTGAGTGATGAGTAAAATTTCTCACTTTGATCTTTTCCTCAATTAAGATTTTATATTCTGTCCTTAATTAAAATAAATTCCGAATTATTTCTAGTTGGAGTGTGGAGAGTTCTGGTGAATTATAATCAAAAACCTAAACAGAGTTTATTAACATTCAGTTGTATCATTCATCTTGCTGCAGGAACTGCAGGTATTCTTTGTAAAAAAAAAGATAAATCAATGCTTAATATTTATCAAGGTTGTCATTTACTAGGTTTATAGAGCGCTTCTCGCACCTTTGTTAGTACCAATGTTTTAAATATACATTTTTCGAATCATTATTTTTATCTAACCTTTTCTGTTGTCGAGTTGACTCAAAAATTTGGGCCTGATCGGTTATCCGGTTATTGTGTACACACAAACCAATAAACAAGAAAACAAGCCAAAATTATATCACTTGGCATTCAGAGCGTTGGCAAAAAATTTCCATTTCAATTGGTCATAAACCTTTCTGGAGTCATTCGAATTTCCAGCGTCGCTCACCCGTTCTGAAGTTATTTGAATACAAACATCCAAACAACACCAGAACAAGCCATATATATAAATACTAAATAGAAAAGTTTGATAAATTATTTTGTAGTGAAGAATTATAAAAAAAGGAAGATGATGAAAAGTCGCCATTTATCTAAACAGCCTTTATTATTAAGGTCGGGTTCGATTTAAATAGCAAAAGCTTTCATATTTACTCCACTTTAATCGGCATTGTTTTGCCAAAATTAGAATTCTAATAGTAATAATAGAAATTAGTTAATTACACTTAATCCGCCCGAAATTTACTGGAATTCATAATTAATGGAAATGAGATTATAAATGAACCGTTTTTACAGTTATCTAAACCAAAATTTTTTGGATATCCTCAGTTTTTCGGTCTAAAAATTGAGGATTAAACGGTTCCATTTTTAATGGAGGGTCACTTGAAAAACTTTACGATTTACTTTGAATGACTTGCAGTAAATGTATAAACTGTAAAATATTTACATTATCTAATATCATCATTATTTAGTTTGGTTTCTATTTGTTGTCATCATATTCCCTTACATAGAGAATAGCACGGGGGTATGCAGGGTCTCAAGTTTTCTTAACAAAAGGTAACGGACGAGGATTAGGTTACAATTAAGAACTTTTAATTAAGTATTAGTGTCTTATTGAACGTGGTACCTTCCCTTGCACGTGTTTCAACATGTTTTCTCAACCATCAAAGGTTGAAAACTTTGTGTTATGTAACGCTAATGCTTAATCTCATTATCCGTAATGTCAACTTTTGAATTAAAGATTTAATGTAATCCTTTGGACGACAAACGTTCTGACCCCTGGAACACAAAGGGTCATCAATAAATGTATTTTTAAATACTACAATGTGTCCTCAGTCATCACGCTTGGATTTTTTAAGGAATTGAGTTTCTTCCACTAACTCTGATTTTATAATCCCTATATCTTTGCAACTTGATGTTGTAGAACTCTGATATTTCAAATTTTAAATTCTGTTTGATTAAACAAGCTGAGTTTGAAATATAAAAGGTTTACATCGTCAAGTTGCAAAGATAGAGGGATTAGAAAATTTGAGCTTGTGGCAAAAACTTAATTCCTTTAGAGTCATGTCCATTTTCAACCAATCCAAAATTTGAAACTTCTAACTGTTATAACTTTCATGACAACCTGATTTCTTTTACATAAAATTTGGTTCGGTGGATGTTTCTGTAAAGAAATTCAATTTCTGTGTTATCTAGAGACTGTTTTAAAGCCGGATACTGGTGGACCGGGTTTGATACTTCCGGACACTGTTTCCTGCTTCTCTGGAATATTCTTTTTATTGCAGAAGAGACGAAAGTTTTCACTTTTCTCAAATCTGCAAGGTAATCATTATTCTTATGCATTTTTAACTAATAATTGTTTCTTTACCGGAAACCTGAACAGTCACGGTAAAATTTTCAACCCCCCCCCCCCTCCTTCCTACCTGATGAACCAACCCTGTTAAATTTACGAATTAAACACATTTGCAATATATAATAAAATTTCGAAATGGAAGTTTTCAGTTAATCAAAAAAAAACGTACTAAATCATTTCAAACAAAGTGTTCACTGTAAATACCTTTGAATAAACTGAAAAAATAAACAAATTTTTTTTTTAATTGGATGGAAACTTTCACTTTTTTAGGGACAAGTCAAAAGATTTATACAATTTAATATTGTTTATGGGAATCTTTTTTTTGTGTAAGAATTCATTAAAAAACAACTGTTCACAATAAGAATAATCAACCCTGCCCCCCCCCCCTCTCATCTCAACAGAGTTTTTTTTTTAAACCAAGTTTTAGGTTAAAGAACAAAGAAGGAGTGCGGTCGGACTTAATCTCAGGAAAGTTTTATTGCTTGTTAGATTAAGTTGAAAAATGCGGGTGTAAAACTTAATTTACCCCCCACCCATCATTATGTCAAGATGGGAAGGTGGAGGGGGAGTTTTGGATGGACGATATCAGTTATTTTCTAAAACAATGTGACCAAATATTGCTGGAAATATTGATGGGACCGTTTAAAAGGGCTTTAATAGAATCTGTGATAATTAACAAAGCAACATCTGATTTTCTACAATTTCTACAATTCCAATATTTAGAAAATTCGTTCCCTTGCCCAAATATATTAATTTAAACGATTAAACTTTTTAAACATTCAAGTTTGAAATTAGACAAGAACCTTTCTGCGTTTTCTTGATGTGCATAATAAGAAAATGCCCTTGCAATAGAAAATTCACATGAAACTTGAAACCTCTCAGAGGGCCCTGTTAGCTGGTTTTCCTTGCTAGAAATACAGTTGTTAGTACTTAGGTATCAGATTTAATTTTGCTACAAATCCCAGGAACAAATATATTTGCTTTATTTCTCTTGTCAACATTTTATGAAATATTAAGAAAATATGAAACTGATTTAGTGCATTAAACCTGGTTTGGGAAATTATGATCCTAGCCACAGCGTTCTACTTTCATTCGCCAGGTAATAGATAGTTAATTTTCACCACAAGGATTCGATCGCTTCTAATTACAATTTAGTTAATATTTCATAATATTTTTTATTTAATGTGATCCGAGTGTTATTTCTAAGAATATTTTCGATACTTGGAAAATATGAAAATGTCGTCTTCGTCATTTAAAATTCTCGAAATTTCATGAATAAATCTTAAAATTTACACTGGACTGGAAGCATATTACAATTGAATATGTTATGAAATATTAATAGATTCGAATGACCCGAATTAAATCCAGCTTATGTATTGTGTAAAATTTAAAGGATCAGTTTTAGATTTGATAAAACTATAATTACGGTTTAAGTGGAAGAACGCAACCAAGTTAGTTTTTATGGGCTCTACGCTCTTGGGGATAAAAGCAATGAAATTAGCAGCAATCGAATCCGACTTCTTTTTAGATCTAGCCTGACCCAAACATTTTTTTCGCAAACACTCCCTTTAAGACATAAAATTCTTAAATATCAGTTTCAATGAATTTTCGATATATTTTGTGCATATACAATACAAAAGAAAAATTCAGAAATTATACAGTTACTTAATAATATTTAACAAAATTCCTAACGTTAACCTAATTATAAGAGAAGACTAAATTTAAAAAATTTAATTAATTTACTGAAGACCATAAAGGTCTGGAATAGGAAGACGACTTTTCGGCTCAAATCATGACTTTGAATAGTCCTATACGCATGGGACACAGAAATTGTTGAGTGTAATCAGACCATTTTCACATTAAAAGTGAATTAATAAGCTACTAGTAAAACGATTTGCTTTGTAACAACATCAAATACACTTAATTAATGCTTTAATCTCATCTACCTATTCCACAGTTTTCTGATTTTCACTGAATGACTTTCGAATTCTTTTATTTTTCCAACTTAATGTTGTAAATCTAAAGTGTTTGAAATTATGAATTCTACTGAACTATTTTATGTTCAAAATATCAAAGGTTTACGCATGTTTACACACTCAACTTACATTAAGATGTTAGGATCAGAAAATTTAAGTTTTTAATTCTGTCTGAGTAGAGTTTAACAGAATCACGGATTGCGCTCCTTGCTGGACATTTTACCTTTATGCCTCAGGGGGGGGGGGGACCACCTGCACTTTCGTAATGATTTACGTCCCACCATTTACTTCTGAAGCTTATCCACCCCCTTTTTCCCTCCTAAGAAAGTGAAGACTTAAGAATCACAAAAAATTGTGTCTTCCCTTGAATCCATCCCCAGTCTTTCAAAAAATCCTGTTTACGCCCCACATTGGTAATTTTAATACCAGACCTAATACAACTTTTAAATTTTAATATCAATTAATATATATTATTTTTAGGATGTTTGAAAACATATTCTAATCTAAAGCTTTAGCTTCAAGTTCAACATTATTATTTTTAGAAAATGTGGTTTTCATCTTTTCTATTGAGAAATTTTAAGAATTCAAATTTACGGTAGTAGAATCTAATGTTTGAAAATAATTATTTTCAATATAATTATTCACTTCTTTTAGGACTTTTAATATATTTCAATTAAGATACTGAATCAACGTAACTGATTCAACTAGATTCTAAAATTTTTTTCTTGCTGTAGAAGGAATTATTGGTCTACGATCAAAGATTGGACTGATTTTAAGTTTAAAAAAAATAAACTCATTTTAGTTCCTTCAATTTAAAATGAATAACTCAGGTTGAATATATTCAGCCTATTTTACATAAAATGATTTCCAAAATACCAGAAGTGGTTTAATTGAATATATCGTGATATTCTTAAAATTTTCCATCATGTTCTTTAATTATAATAAGAAAAATTGAAAATTAATACTAAAATGAAACTTTTTCAATCTCCTTTTCTCATAAATAAAATAGTTCAGCTGAAAATAAAAGTAAGCATATAATAATTGTTGTTGATTGTTTTTATTCGTTTAAAAGAGAAATAAAATATAAAATTACCGAGTTTCTAAAACTGTCTGAAGTTTGGTATGATTAAATCTGGCAATATTTCCATCAAATAAAAAGAAAAAAACGAATATTGCCTTACACCACGTTCGTTTTTTGATCGTTTTTGTGTCGTTATTTGCCTATGCAAATGTTTAAAATGATTTTGAAAACAATTGCTTTGACCCGCCTTTATAAGCTCAGAAAAAAAGCAAATTGCAAGAATTCTTTTTACAAGAATTTTAACAATGGCTTATCCAGCAATCATAATTTGGAATTTTTTTACCTCAAATTTAACCATATTCAGATTATGATTAATGCTTAACTGTGTATATTTTGTATTTAACACATTATTTAAATTGATCATTTTGTTTAATTTTTATATCGTATTTATCTAGTACACAGTACATATTTTTAACGTTGAATGATTTTTTAATCTTATTCAGTTGTGACTTCATTCAAAACGTTAAATAAGAATTTGTCGGTGCTTAAATTTTAACAAATATTAAATGAGATAAAGTTGGCTATGTAAAATAGAAATTCTAAGATTAGAAGTTCTGTATTTTCTGCAAAAAAAAATGATATTATAAAGAACAAATTTTCCCTAAGTACTGTTAGAGGAGTTTAAAATGTTGATAACTTTATAATGAGACCTTAAAAAATCCCAATTTTTATGTCTATGCCGATAGCACATTTTGAATCTTTTCTACATTGGAGTTCGAACATATCTAATTTTGAAAGTACTTGCTTACACCAATTTCTATATTTTTTTTTAATTTCCAAAGTATCATGGAACTGAATTAGGTATTTACAGGTAATCCTCTATGCAAAGAGGGGAATTCACGATTTACAACCTTTGGTTCATCATGGAGGACAGAGAACCTCTTTTGCGTATCTCTAAAACATTGTTCAAATTGTCGGAAAACTGGAGTGAAGTGTACGTATGCTAACCTTCAGTTGAACTCAACACAGCTGACATAACATATATTTCTTAAAATTCTGACTTGTTAGATAACGCTGTAAAAAAAGTTCATTTTACTTCGTTTTATGATGCATGAAGTAAAATCGTTTTCACAAAATTAGAAGTTAAAATTATTACTTAAAGAATGGTGACAAAATTCTGAGTTGGCTTACCCCTGGTAAATTCCTGTTATGCCCCTGTTAAATATATTTTACTTCAGAGTCTTGTTTCAGCTTGGCCTTTATTTTCAGGTGAGAAAGTTGGTGGTTGTCTGTGTGCTCTTTTCTCCTGGTTTATTGTCTACAGGTATTTTCCTTTTTCCATTCTTTTATTTTTGTTGTCTTTTCTTAATGTTATTTTTATTTTTATAATCGGTATATCGAGATAAGAAACAGATACCTCCACATTACACATAACACATGGACACAGAAACTGATAAGTTGACACACATACAGTTAGAAATAAGGATATATATTATATACAGAGGCACAGAAACTGATAAGTTGACACACATACAGTTAGAAATAAGGATATATATTATATACAGAGGCACAGAAACTGATAGTTGATACACATACAGTTAGAAATAAGGATATATATTACAGAGGCACAGAATCTGATACAAATACAGATACAGATTTAGCTTAAACATAAATATACATGCAAGCAGGCAGTGACACAGAAAAATTTAACAATGAAGTTAATATATATATATATATACAGATACAGATAACATAGTTTAAATCGGTTTGAGAGAAACAATTAATTTAACTCATACTTAATCCGATTTGAATAAGATAGGTTTATCCTAAAACTTTGTTATTCCTGCTGAATCAGAAGGATTTCTAATGAATGAATTGATCTCCAACTAAGGTTTTCATTTTTTTCCAGATCAACATGGTTCTGTAATGGCCTTGCAGAATTTTTCCTGGAGCTGTTAAAAACTATAAGCGGAAGCCATTAAAATCTTTTGGAAATTATTTTCGGAACCTTTCATATTTGATTCTCAAATAAATCCCCCTAGGAGCATGAGAGTTATTTGTGACACGCTGAAAATTTTTTTTTGGAAATTGATGGAATATGTGTAGCATGTTCCACCCTTAATTTCTAAAAGTTTTGAAAGGTTTTAAAAGCTTCAGAAAATATCTTGCAAGGGACCCTTACTGATCCCAATTGTTTCAGGGACAGAAAGCGTTCTTTCAAGTGACCCTCCATGCAATTGCAAAGATGGCAATGCCCGAATTGCAACGGTATACTTAAAAGCTTTGTCGGATCAAATATGAATTAGATATCCATATTTTTGTTCATTTAAACTTTTTAATTTAATTTGTGATTTCTCTGCAATAGTGACTTGCACATTTCTTGCTTTTAAGAAACAACGGAGTTAAACACTTTTCTGTTCAGAAAGACAGCGTTATCTTCCACATTTTTGATCAGATTAAAGTTTCAAGGGTACCATTGTAAATTGGGGATTGCTAACAGAGACGTAGTCATGGGGGGGGGGGGCTTTGGGTCTGAGCCCTCCATGACCATTGACCAGTGAAATCTATGGATTTCAGGGAGATTTCAGGCCCCAGTGGGTGCTGAGCCCACTCTGGAACGAAAAAAAATATTTAAGCCCACCCAGGACAAATTCCTGACTATACGTCCTTGATTACTTATGCTATCTTTGCATGGATGGTCACTTGAAATTACGATTACAGAAAATATTTTAAACTCTAAGCCCAACCCTAATCTGTTTAGGATTGCTGGATTAGGGAAGCAAAACAGCTCTCAGCTTTGAAGTTTGGGATTTCTTAGTCGATAACTCGAAGACTCTGAAGCAGTGTCGAAAAATATAAATTTTGCATTTGAAATTTTATTGTTTAACATTCAGAATGTGCCCTTCTTGTAGCATTGGGCAGGAAATGTAATTTGTTACATTTAATAGTCTAGAACTCAAATTCCAAAATTTTGCATTTATTATACAATGTAGGATTTACCTTGACACAACACACGAACCGTTAGCCTTTATTTCGCCGATTTATCAGGGTATTAATAAAAAATTTTAATCATCATTTTAGCCCTTAATTATCTACAGGGTACCCAAAAATGATGAGTTAGTATGAAATATTTTTTCTTACATTTACATGATGGTTCTGCACATTATTTAAGCTTCAAATCGTTAACTTGAAATAGTTTCAGGTGGTCAGGTAGGACCTCTTTTTGTATGGGTAACCCTTGTGTATGTCGCTAACCAATCAAAATGAGAATAATTGATAGGTTTCAGGTTTCAAACCAGGAAAATATCAAAAATCGACAACAATTGATTAATAGTTTCATCTTACTAAGAATAATTTAATCGAACAAACTTAAATTAGTAAATAAGTAAGTAATTATTTATTTATGAAATATAACAAAAACATTCAAAATTAAGTGTTTCTGGAGAAAATATTTCAACATCTCCAAAAATAGAGGTTGTGGCCTGTGGGAATATTTCCCCCCAATTCTTAACAATGAAAATCAAAGGAAAAGGAAAGTTAAATATTTATTGTTTACATTAAATTTGATTTTATCATCCTTCTGGGTGTTCTGTGTTCAAGAGCTAAAGATCGATCAATGAGCAGGGCTGGGCACGTTCCAGCTTTTTTGAATTTTTTTCCGTTCCATTCCAAACGAGGGCCTACAGCTAGATCGTTCCGTTCTCATTCCTTTTTTTCAATCGTTCCATTCTCGTACCCGTTCAGTCCCTTTCTGTTCTTAGTCTAAGAATCATCCCGTTCCATCCACCGGTTCTTTCTTAGTCAAGAAGTTTCCATCCCCCGTTCCTGTCATGGTCAAGAAGATAGGAGGGGGGGGGGGGGGGGGGGGTACTTTAGAGGTGTCCAAGACAAAAGTTTTGTAGTAAAGAGGTTGTCAAAAAAATAAAAAATGACGATAAAATAATAAGAAGCCGTTCCTGGGATAGTTCTTGATCGTTTCGTTCGTTTTCGTGAAAGAACGATTGTTCCCCAGGAACGATGCCCAATCCTTTCAATGAGTGATTTAATGTCATCCTTGTTTTCTTAGCAGTAGCATTAAGATCTTCGATGGATTTTTGCAACTGGCGAATATTTTTCCAAGAGATGGTTTTCAAACTCTCTCATGGCATCTTGGATTTCTTCTTTTATGGTATCTTGAGTTCAGCCTTGAGACTGGTAACTATTTCTTCTTTTATGGTAATCTTGAGTTCAGCCTTGAGGCTGGTAACTATTTCTTCTTTTATGGTAATCTTGAGTTCAGCCTTGAGGCTGGTAACTATTTCTTCTTTTATGGTAATCTTGAGTTCAGCCTTGAGGCTGGTAACTATTTCGTCTTTTTGTTTACTCAAATCAGCTTTTGTTACATCCATCTTGAAAATTTGTAGATTCCTTCACTGATAGATGTAGAGTAGCTTCCCTTACTGTATACTGCTGATTTGTGTTTAAAGACGTCTGTTTGGAGTGCAGGGGGGGGGGAAGTAGCTGTCTGTTCCCGACCCTGCCTAGAATTAACTTAAAAACTGTTTTCGTAAATTGATCATTCACAAAATTACACGTGTGACATATCTAGCTTGATTTTAGGAATCTTTACGTCTTTAATGTTGTTGATAGTGTTATAAAGATTATATTTTCTCATTTTTCTCACCAAACACTAATAATGTTCTTAGAAACGCATCTCACGTGTGAGAGTTGTGAGAGAGCTTATCTGTAAACGTGCAATCCTGATTCCTGATGCATATTCTACATTTCTATCAAAATTGTGTGATATATCACGAGGCTAGCAGAAGTTAAATGCTGATTTTTAGCATAATGCTGAAATTTTCGTAAATTGAAAAGAACAAATTTGGTATTTATTTATGCTATAATGATGTTATTTTGATTGTTATTTTTTTGTTATGATTTTTAATGTTTTAATCAAATAAAGCTATTGTATGGTTGGTTAATTGCCTTTTTTAGATTTTTTTTTTGATGTCAGAAAATAGTGAAATATGTAAAAGTATGTTAAATATATATATATATATAAACATTATACGTTAAACATCCGTCCGTGTTTCTAGAACCAAAAGACAAAGTTTTGTTTCCAATATTTTTAGTTTTATGTAATTTGTTTACATGCTTAACATCAACATATGATGTACTTAAAAATGGGAATATCCTTATAGGATTTACAAATCCTATACAATTACAGGGTTACCCACAACTACTACAGTGAATTTTATGATTCCTTGACGATTCCTTCCAAATGTAAACTTCGCTTTTTCTTTGCCAAATTATATGAATTAATTAAAATACTAAATTTTAGTCAGATGACTTATTTTAAACTTGGAATTATAAGAGTTTTCGGTCGTCTTTGCAGTCTCATTCTTAGTGGGTAGCTCTTTACATAGTTCTGTCGAGGGAGGGAACCCACGGACGACATGAGCCTTCGCAATGCAGACACGAGCCTCCCAGACTTGCTAGGCAGACGAAGCCTCCGCTTTGCAGAAATGAGCATGCGCAACACATCAAAATGTGCCTGTGTAATACAGGAGGTTTTTTAAACTTGTTTTATAAGTTAAAATAAAATATTTTTTTGAAATTTTTAGACATAGTGGCATGAGAGGCTTCTCAAAGATGAGAAGTATTTATTAATTATCATAAATAGTGCCTAATTATGACTAATAAAGTGGTATCTAAAACTTTAAACATTTTTTACGCGAAAAGGAAAATATTTAGAAAAAAGTTTGAATTGAATTTCATTTCATCTTTTATAATCTTTGATTTTAGCGATACCTTTTTTGTAGTTCAAATTAAATCTAAAAAATTTTTATTTATTATTTAAGTCTTAAAATTTTTCAAAAAAGGTATTGTTTAAATCAAAGATTACAACAAAGCAAACCAAGTTTACTCTAGAAATATTTCTCCAAATATCAATTCCTTTCTGCGTAAGAAACCAGTTTATGAGTCCAAATATGTTTCTAATCATGGCAATCAATGACAACTCTAATCTTTAGTAAAATTCTAAAAATTGTCAATAGTTTTCATCACTTATAAAAACCAAGATTTAAAAAAGCTGTGCTGTATGGTGGAGGCTCGTTTACTGCATAGCGGAGGCACGGTCTGCATAGCGTAAGCTTTGTCTACTAGTGGAGGCTCGGTCTGCCTAGCGAATCTGGGAGGCTCGATGTGAGATGTCTGCATAGCAGAGGCTCATGGCGTCCGGGGGTTCCCTCTATTTTCTGTCATTTATAGAAAGAATCGGATACAGGAGATACAGTGTAATTAGGGTTAGTTTACATATACTCGAAATACTAATTTAAAGGTTTCCCGGTTTTTATACCATGCACACAGTTGTGAAGATCATAAACCAAATATTGAGCATTAGATTAATGCGAGAAAATGCAAAACCATCCTATCCACACTCAGTTCAAGTCGCAGGTTACATAGAGATTAGACATATGATGACATACAGAGCGTCCCATATCATATTAGATTATCTACAAGCTTTAACGCCAAAATACGCACATAATACTAGAAAAAAATACACGATCTAATATGATGTGGGACACCCTGTACAAGACTACCAGATCAAAAGCTTGTCATAGTTTAAAAATATCTTGCAAGAGGCTCATTATATTGAGGGTTAAAATTATATTGCCAAAACAAATAGAGTACAGACAGGGGCGTACGAGGGCTTTTGTTTAGGGGGGGCACAATTTGCGCGCGTAAGCGCGCCAAAAAATTTTTTTTGTATGCCCCCCCTTAAAAACCCCTTTTTTGAAAAAATATTGATACCTTTTTTATTTTTTTGCCCCCCCCCCCTCCCACCTGGACTTGTTTTGTTCACCATGAAAATACCATAAATCAATAATCACAGCATCATTAAAAATTATATTTTTACCAATAAACGAAATTTCTTCAAAATTTTTTGGATAGAATTTACTCAATATACTGTTATACATATTCACCAACTCTTTTAAGCTACAATTTTCTGGGATTTGCTTGCACAAACATTTCAATGATTTTTTCAGTAGAGAGCTGAAGACAGCCTTTTAGGGTATAAAGCTTTAAGTGCAAGATCGTTAAGTCTGCTATCCGTCATAGTACATCTTGTGTAATGAAGTATTCTCTTTAGAAGGCTAAAACTTTTCTCTCCTTGTATTAACAGTGAATTCAGACAAATCCTTAGTCTTTGTCATTGTCAGGTGTTACTTTTTAAACGTAGTTTCCTTTTAATTTTGTATTTTCCAGGGGGGGCAGGGCCCCGCCTGGAACTCCCAGGGGGGCAACAGGACTACTGCCCCCTAGGTACGCCACTGTGCCTGGCCTGAGGAAGGGAAATGCAAGCAGATGTAATATCAAAAGAGCCTCCCTCATGGGTGCCCCCTCTCAGCCTCTCAGGGGGGGCACGCGTAGAGGGGGGCGCGGCCCCCCCCCCCTCGTACGCCCCTGAGTACAGAACTTTTAAAATCTCTACCAACTTGTAAAACTGGTCTTTTTCCGTTTCTAGGATAAATGTAGAATCTGATTAAGCTTATTTAATATATCGACAACATCTCATAGAATTTTTTAGAAATTAAATAAACCGAACGTATAAAGAAAGATAAAAGAATCAAACAGGGGAGGGTGTCCGTTCTTTTAGATTCTATCCATGAATTTTTTGCCCCCCCCCCCCTAAAAACCTCTATTTTGAAAAAATATTGAGATCTCTATAACAATTTCACTTATCTGGGAAAGGGTGGAGGTCTTATAGGGGAAAGAAAGCCCTATAGGGGAAAGAAAAGTGTCCAAAGAAATAAGAATGTTTTTTTTCATATGGGTTTGAAAAAAATGACGACAAATGTTCACCCCCTCCCCTCAAATAAATTGCTTGGCATAATCTTTGTTTACTGTACATGTTCAGACCATCCAAATACCACCATTTTGGAACAATAATTGTAAGTAATAAGATTTTATTCTTTCCTAAAAGTATACGTAGTATTAACAATTATACTTTTATGTAAATTCAATTGTTTAATATATTGCAGAATTTTTTTACCGCAGTTTCTAAAATTTTGTCCAGGCATATTTAAATTAAAAACAGAATATAGGTCTAAAAGGTTCATTTCAAAATTGGTTTTATTTATGTAGTTTCAATAAAAACTCATCTAAAATTGTTATGCACAAAAAAATCGAACGAAAATGACATAATTATCATCATTGTCTGTCATCAAACATTTTTATAATATAATAAGATGAAAACAAAAAATTTGAAAGAAAAGGACAAAATAATCTACATTTTCGGAAATCAAACATTGTTATGATATGATGAGCTAAAAAATAAATTATGAAAATTTTTCTCTTTAAAGCATACAAAACATCATATTCAAGAAAAAATTAAACTGTTTCAATACCTAAAAGTTATAAAGAGTTTTGTTACGCGAGCCATGCTGCGTGAAGAAAGTCTGTTTGTCGCCCCTGCGTATTTCTGAGTTTCTCCTGAAGATCTGTACGGAATGTATTGT
>NW_019396620.1:251752-253565 GCF_000591075.1 Eurytemora carolleeae | reverse complement strand
TACTAGTAATGTAGCATATATTTGAGATTCTCCTTCACATAAATTTCACTAGAAGGGGATCATTCATTTGGTGTACAGTCCCGTTTTCCCTCATATTGTCTCTATTTGTACAGTACTGCTTGCCTTGGCTAGTTGAAATTTGACCAGGTTTTATGAAATGAACTGGAATGTACCATGCCTTCTGTCTTTTTTACTGTGTGTAACCTTTATATTGTACGTCTGTTTGTTGTTTCTGAACATAGTACTTTTTACACTTTTTAAATAATGATGTTTTGTGTTTGTTTCTGGAATCCTGAGTTTTAAGTTCATGTTTGCTTGCAAACATTATCTCAGGTTTGAACAGTATAAAAGAATGAATAAGTTTATAAATTTATTAGTGCTTTATAAAGTTTAAAACTTTACTGCTAAACTCAGAAAAAAATATAAGGTAAATACTTATTTATTAAATTAATCAGTTTAAGCAATTAAGAAAACAGTTATGAATCATTTTTCTAAACAACATTTGTTTCTTTCAGGTATGATTCTTTCGATTGTATCTATTCTTTTTGCTGGATATCTGGCCTCCTGTAGCAAGGTAAGTTTTTATATCAATTCAAACCCTATCCTGCTATTTATTATAAGTGAAACAGTATGCTTAATTTAATGAAAATGTGAAAACGATATTACTCAATAATTAAATCTTACAGTTTTCTTTCTATTTTCAGATTTGTAATTATAAGCTAGGTTTTGATTGTAATTATGTTTATATTGATATTTATTGTAGGGATCTGCTTCTGCAGAAACAACTGCTGTACTTCTAGGAGGTATTTATGGTAAGTTTTTCTTATTTTATTCTTATTCAATAAAGAAACAAAAATATACACTTCTGTAGAACACAAGATATTTGTTTATTTAATTCTATATAAACATTAATACTTTACATTGTTTTATTTTCAAATATATAAATTAGATTATTATGATTGAATTAAAATAGTTTGAAAAATATTATGATTAATAAAAAAAAACTCACCAGAGACTTATTTTTAATGGAAACCTTCAACTTTTAAATATATATAATCATAATATGTAAGTTTTTATGTTCTCAAATAATGTTTAAACATTTACTTAAATATTTCAGCTAGACAGAAACATTAATGAATCATATTAAAATTATATTTAAGATGGGGGGAAAACTGAATCATATCCCTGTGATGTGGCAATAGGAGATATTGGTTATCTAAGAGGACTAGGTAAACATACTTTTGTAAAGAATATATCTTGAGCTAAAAATTCAAATAAAGTTAAAAACAAACATAAATAATATTATGTAGGTTACTACGAGAAAATCAAATTTAAATATACAATTTAAATTTATCACAGACTTATAAATAAATTTATTTTAAAATATGGAATTCCTATGATTTATAGAACAAAATATAATTTATTTTCTAACTATAAGATCATAAGAAAATAAATGTATCTATTTTGTATAATACATTGGTTTTAATAAAGGTGTATTTTTATTCAGCTAATTATATTAATACATTGTAGGAGCTGCAGTTCTGAATGGACAGATTGTTTACTGCGGGGGAGAAGATGCTGATGGCGGTATGCAACTTAGGAGTTGATACATAAAGTTTAATTACATTATTACTTTTATTAATATTTAAACCACCTATCTATTACTTAATGATTAAATCCATATTCAAAGTTTCCCTATTAAAACAGATGATTAAGGATGATAATTTAGACATTTTATATTGGAAATTCTTGAACATTTAGGTTTTATATTTTAGAAATAATCACTGTAAAAAAAGTAACTTAACACCTTCTA
>NW_019396620.1:242977-251395 GCF_000591075.1 Eurytemora carolleeae | reverse complement strand
GAGATGTATGTTCATTCTATTGTAACTTAAATTAATAATTTGATTTAAAATATTGTCTTTTCTAAAAATAAATTGGATTTAATGCAGCAAGTTCTTGTTAATTGTTCTGAATAAAATGAAAAGGAATAGAGTACAGAAGTTTCAAGTTTTAAATATCACACTTTGTAACATAAAAAATATAAATATGTGTGCAACTAAAAAAGTTCTTATCATTATATTATCTATGGTTTGATGAAAAATCTATCAAAAAAACTTTCTACTTGATATTGGTGTTGAATGATAGAAAAAGAAGAATGAAATTTATAACAATAGAATACTAAAAAAAGTGTCTGCACTTTATGAGACTTAATGTTGAATAAAAGTTACCAAAGAAATTTTTTATTTAAAAACTGATTTTGTGGTTTATAAGGAATGTATTAGGAAAGTAATAAAAACTTATACTTGACTAAAATAATAAAAGATTAACTAAATTTTCAGAATTCCATGTTAGAAAATTGTTAATAATAAGTTCTAATATTCTAATTCCTATATTTTTGAAACCTTATGACTATGTTTGAAATATCAAAGGTTTACACCATCAGGTTGCAAAGAAATGGGGACTTGAGAATAAGAGTTCGTGGCGAGTATTCAGTTCCTTAGTAGATGGTTTCAAAATCAAAATCATAACTGGGTTCTATATCTACCAAGATATATAAATGAATATGGAGACTGTTAGATTAGATTTCAATAGTTTATAAACACAACCAAAGCCTAAATGTGTACACTGAATGACGAAAAATTTACAAAATAGTTTAAACCTTGATTTCAATTTATATATGTATATGCAGAGTACACTGGGTACTGTTAAAAGCTTAAGAGTAAAACATTTATAACTTGCAAAAATTCTTTCTAGAGTTGACAGCAATTATATTAAAACAAATTGTTTTAACTTTAGAATCTTTTACTTTTTATCACTACTTTCCAAAAGGGTGTTTAATCAATATTGGAAAGTAGATGGTTAATATTTAGAATTGGGAGAAAAGGAAATGAGTTTTTGCCACAAACTCTAACTGTTTCCCCTCTTTATTTTAGCAACCCGATATCGTAGACCTTTGATATGTTAGATCAAATAGTCTAAGTTTGAAATATCATCCGTTTACACCATCTCGTTGCAAAGATATATGGATTAGAAATTTTTGAGTTTGTGGCAAAAATTCAATTCCTTTGGATAAAGAGTAATAAAGTTCACACAGTGTTAAAATCAAAGATTGAAAGATTTTTATACTTTTTTTTTAAAGAATGAACTTCAAAGAATTCATATTTTTTTATACTGTAAATAATCCTTAGCCGGTAAAACATATATTTTCACTTTTTAACATTGCTTACATTTTTTTAACAAATAGTTTTAACTAATGCTAGTAATTGCTAAAATTTTATTTGGCAAAACTAAAAGATTTAGAATGTTTAATTGGATGAAAATGTGACATTTATTTCTCAAGTTTACAGAATAAATTGTTTTTAATTCATTTGGAGCAAAACATAAACAATTAATACATTAACATAACCTGGTTGCATCTTTCAAAATAAGAAACACTACCAAAAAAAGTATGTATTTTATCTTGGGACCATAGTAGGAATTTACTGAGCACAGAATCCTTGTAAAAATTAACATGAAGAATATATTTCACTAAAAATAATTATTAAAACTACTGTCATTAGCAAAGTCAACTTCAAGACGAGTGCAGAGGTAAAAATAGGGGAAGATGCACAATGTTAACTCCCCTTGGATACAACCCCTTGAGGAACACGATTATACACCTTAACTTTGGATATCTGTATCAAGAAGAGCCCTTCCAGAAGTTATAGTTTGACTTTGATGTAGCCATGAAAATGTAGTCTCTGGAACTAGAGAAGTTCCCATGATAAAGTCATCAAAATTACAGATACTTTTTACCTTAGGAGATTTTTTCAAACCATTATCAAATTCTATTAAACCTTACCAGATTCTATTAAACCTTTATCAGATTATTCGGAACCTGATGAGATTCTATAGAACCCTTTTTAGATTCTATTGAACATTTATCAGATTCTATCAAACCTTAAAGAGATTCTATTGAACCTTTTTTAGATTCTGTTAAACCCTTTAGGAGATTATATTGTACCTTTTTCAGATTCTGTCAGATTTCATTGAACCTTTATGAAATTCTATCAAGAAAATTTATTTTCAATAAGTCGAATACGGCCACAGGATTTCTTCTAACAATGCAGTAGATCTTGTAAATCATCCTTGTCAGATCTCACAATAATCTGCTCTGTCCCATAGAAGTTAAATTTTGTCTCTAGGGTGTTTATTTTCTGATTTCAGTTGTAAAGCAAAGCAAGACTTTTCTTTCAAGTAAATGATGTTTAGAGCAATTCAGGCACTCCTAGGCCTTTACCTAAATAATAGTTATAAAAAGAAAATTTTAAATACAATTTTATTTTTAAATATCATAAGTTGAAATTCAACTTGATTGAAAAAAATACCTTTGACCATTTAATCCTGTTTTGCCAGCTTTAGGACTTCAGGTGATTGAAGGAGGTTTAGCCTAATAAAATAATATAGTTTATTATTGCACATTATACAAGTACAGAACAAGATTTCTTTAGTTTTAATATTTATTTGTAATCTTATGAAAAGCCTTCATGGCCATGCCATTTAGAATATTCACAAATCTTTGCAAAAAAAAAATATCAATATTCAAGAAAACTAAAAAGTGATGCAAGAAGTTGTTATTAACTTTAATAAAAGCTATAAATTGTTTATATACAAATAAACAGGAATAACAGCCTAAGTTATAAAAGTCCAGTTTACAGCCTAAGACCAAGACTTTTAAAGTTTTGTTAAAGGCGCCCAGACCTATTTAAGGTTAGTCTAGGTGTACTCTTATCCTACAGACTATAAAATGTAACCCATTTTTTACAGTGATAACCAGAAAACTCTGAAATAGTCTCAAGTTATGCTTTTAAATGATCCCATGAGCATGGAACACAGTAATTGTGCAGTATAAACAGACCCATTCACATTAACAAGTGTAGTAAAACTATTTGCTTTGTAACAACATCAAATACCTAAAGTATTGCTTTAAAGTCGTCTTCCTATTTCAGAGTTTTCTTTTTAAAATCTTAAGCAATCTCTTACCTTAATGTTTAAATGATTTTATTTTATCTATAGTATAAGGTTTGAGGTAGAAGGATAGTATAGAACAGATAAAAATTACTCTTATCTTTCAAGGAGATAGATAGATAGATAATAGATAAATATGTATAGATAGATAGATAAATTGATAGATAGATAGCAGGCTCGTAGCTAGGAATTTTGTAAACTTGAGAACTCAAAACCTTAGTAAATGTTAGATTTAAAAACTTGACTTATTATTTTATTTAGATATATATTTTTAAAGGATGTTCTCTTCAATGTAATTGTTCATCGTTAATCGTTTTTAAAAACAAACAAACCATTTGTTTTGAACTTTTAAAAACGAAACAATGATTTGATCATTTACGTTAATTTCGCTATTATAATAAATACATATAATTTCAATTTTTTTTACATGTTTCTTGTTTTATCAGGGAAATGACGGTTATTAGCAAAGGGTCGTCGTTAACAATCTTTTTCTCAAAAAAAAAATAATAATGACCTACTTTTGTTAACAAAACGAGGAACTAAAACGAAAAACGATATTTTTCTACGTAGTTTCCTACGTCGATGACAAAACAAGAGTTTTCCAAAACAGTGATAACAAACCATCACATACTTACATTGAGACTATCAATATATATATATGTATATATACATGATTTGCTTGTCTGTTTGTCCGATTGTATCCAATAAATGTCAAAACGGCTGAACCGAAAAGGCCAAAATTTTGTGTGTGATCTCATATGACCCCATGGAATGTTTATTGCTGCAAAAAATTACAAAATTTGGTGTCCAAATGTTTTTAATTTTTGTAAAATTTTAAAATTGCGCGAAAAAATTGATAATTCAACGAACTTTTGTTAGTAAGTTTGTTTGTTTGTCTGTTTGTATCCAAGAAACATAAAAACGGCTGAACCGATCGGGACCTCTCGTGACCCCAGGGAAGGTTTATGGATGATCGAATTTTCGAAAATTTGCCAATAACAAAATTCGATTTTCATTAAATTTTTAAAAGTTTTGAAATTACGCCAATTTTTTTTGATGAAATCCGCAATTTTTTGTTTTGTTTTACAATTAATTGTACACAAAGAGAACATGCTCACACATGAAACAGAAGATGGGCGCGAAGCGCTCTAAAAGCCTAGTTGTTTTATATTGTACAAATAGTAGATTCTCACAATAGAGATTAAAGGCTAGAAAAGAAACCATAAATGAATGAATAGCCAAAAATTATTTTTATGACATGGAAAATTAGCATTAAAAGAATGCCTGTAAAAACTCAAGATAAGCATGAAAATGTTAAGTTTTCCAAAAAGTAAATTTTAGAAAACTATTTTTATTCACTTTTAACTCTAAGATTGAAGAATTTTTTTTTGATTTTGACAAATAATAAGATGTGACGCATGTTTTGCAATCAACATTTCAAGGGTTTTTAAACATATAATTTTAACTCGACGGATTAGTCTTTAAACAAAATTAACGGTTGAAAACAAAAATGAATGAAAAATGGGTTTTTAAAAAAATGACAACTTTTTTACTTGTCTTTTCCCTAGCCTTAAAAGTGTTGAAGTTTTCTTCAGTTGTATCTGCAGCAGAAATGTTTGAAAATAAAGAATTTGTAAGAGCATGGCCGTATAATGGATATCTCATTTGACCTTTATCAACAAATTATATAAACCGTTAACGGTTTTTATAGAAATTTATAGAGTAATATCGTTAATACTATAAACAACTGTTAATGGATTGCGAGGTTAACAATTTGACAAATCGATGATCGAAATATTTCTTTTGGAAGATATTTTTAGCCGNGTAAATAGACGTCAATTAAGAAACAAATATTCCAGTGCATAGTACGTGGCATGGAAGGGGAAAATGTTGTGGTTTATGGCGGCCTGCCTTTCCCCGCTTTTTGTGTTTATAAGGGGAAAATGCTTTAAAGGGACTAGACGTAATTTCAAGTGACGCTCATTTCTTGGAGAATATAATATCTGACTTACAGAGGTTATCTTAAAAGCGTCGTTTGATCAAGAATGAAGAGAAATCAATGTTTTTCTCTTCGACACTTGATTATTTTCCAGTTTTGCTTCTTTTTCATTACATTTATGCTCAGAAACAATGCAGGAAACTGAAGTTTTTTAAGGTAGAAAAACGAGGACATCTTCCACATTTATGGTCAAATAAATGATTCTGACATGACCCTCTAGTATATTAAAATTACAACGGTCTCTTTAAAAAGTTTGAGGGTGGTTTCGATGGATAACTTAAAACTCAACAAATCAGATTATTATCAAACTAGCTTGGCTGTCCAGGTTACTAATAGTTACTCATGCCGTTTACCCGTACTTGAACGGTTTTAACGGGAAACTAAATTTTTGCTTTTTAAGTCTACCCACNCGTGTGTCTCCCGAGTTCAACATTTGAGGCAGGGGTTCCTGAGTTATGATCGGACAAACAAACACACAGACAGACAGCCAGAGATTACAACATAGGCTCAATATTTTATATTTTGCTTCTTATTCACAAGAAATGCACAAGTCACTAACGCAGAGGAACCTTAAATGAAAATAATCAGTTCAAAGAAATTAAAACAATCAGACAAAGCTTTTTATTGTTGGGCATTTGATTTCATTCGTTTCTCAAGACTTTCAAAAGAAATTTTGATAAGTTTTACTTCAAAACTAAACATTTACTTTTCTTACACAATATTCTTCTCCTATAAATTCATGTAATGAAAAGAAGAAAATAAAGAAAATACAGAAACCTTAAGATATTTTCATCTGATATCATATAAATTTTAAAAATATTGTAAAACCTAATTAAAATAAACCAATAAAAATAAAAATTCATGTAATAAAACAAAATATTCGGAAATATATGATGAGTATAGCCGGCCAAACAGCTGGACTGTATGGGCTGATTTTTTTCTGTGGACAATCATGGGTAGCCTGGGGTGACAAAGCCTTAATTTGATTTTTTTTTCACTGGCAAGGCCGGGCCCTTCATCTTGTAAATTATAAAATTTCAACCCTTGGAGAAGATATTCGGATGAATTAGAATTAAAAAAACGAACCAAAGGATTACATAAACAAATATTTTAAATAACCATTTACATAAACAAACATTTTAAATAACCATTTTACATGCAGAAATCAAATCGAATCGAATCAAATCAAATCGAATCGAATCGAATCGAATCAAATCAAATGTCTTCATTCATCAGCCTGGAGTTTCAAGTCCTGATTGTGAAATGGGTTTATTTAGCCTGGATCTGAATTTATTTACAACATTTGCTATAAATCATGAAAATGATTAATTTTTAACGTTAAGCATTATGATACCAGGAAGACAGCCAAGTTTGAGCCAAAATCATTAAATCATTTAATAATTTAACTTGAACAGTTTTAGCACACGATTCAATAAACAACCTCTTCCGACTAGAATTGCACTTTTGCGTGCATTTATTAACAGGTCATAGAACACAAAACATTCAAGATAAACAATTTTGTGATTTATATTTTATTCTAAAAAAAATTATGTTACAAAAAATTACAGATCTAAATCTTTTTCGATTTATAATTTTCAAATCTAGGGATTGACAAAATTATGTTTTTCTTTTTTTATCAGGGTTAAAAAAATAACTTTTACGATTGGAACCGTCTTAACTGTATCAATATTTCATAAAGCTTATATTTAATTTTATGTTTAAAGACTTAAATAGTCATGATAAACTAATTAAAAAAAAAATCAACATTCTATATTTTTAATTTTTATATTTTTATTATTCTAGCTTACATGTAAAATTTCACAGTTTACAAGTTGTGTTTTTATTCTACATAATAAATTCCTAGCCTTAAATGAAATCAAAATTGCAGTTGACTAGCTTTTAAACATGATGCGGGCGAATTTTAAACTACTAGAAACAATTATAAAGCATTTTACTGTTGATTTTTAAGCCCCCATTTTTTCATCGTACTTCATTATAGAACAGGTTTTCGCAAAGAATAAGACTTCAGAGATGACTTAAGGGAATTCAAAGAGAGTCAGAATTTAATGGATTTAAGCCGCGTCTGAAATCCCCAAAAACCGGTTTCAATTGAGCGCCGGCTTGAATCTTGACAAATTTAATACAAATTTAAGTGGGACAAATAAAATTTGAGCCGCGGCTTAAATTCTTAAAACTCGGTCTCTGATTACCTAAATTTCTGATTTCCTTCAACTGTAAACTTGTTTCCTTCTTTAACAAATCATTATTAAATAAACCATAAAAAGTTAGGTCGTCTTTACAATCTCATTCTTTGTGGGTAACCCTGTATATAATTTTACACAAAAGCAATACAGCGGGACCCATTATACTGTGGAAGACGACTGTTAGCCTCAAAGTATGTTTTTAAATAAACATGGAACAATTGTGCCGAGTACACACACACCCATTTCACATAATAAATAGAGGTATAAGTATTTGCATTATAAAGATACCAAAGAAATACGAGATTTCTTTGCAAGAAACAAAAGTTTATTTCATAAACTCAATTTTCTGCTGAACTATTGATAAACTGAAGACAGTTATTCAAATCATCAGATGTTTGGTTGTCAAACTAGAGAAGTTACGAAGTCCCAAAGTAGCAACAGTACTACCTTATGATTGAGATTGGGGTGAGTTCACTGAATGTAAGAGATTTAGTAATCTACATTACGACGCAAATAAACAATCTCTGATAAAGATCTTTCTCACCTTACTATGATCCAGGATTAACTTTTTCCCTCTGAAACGATATTCTTCCTCTTCTTCCTCCTTCTCCTCGTCTGTACTGTAGTACTCAGGGTAGGCCTGACAAATATTATCAAAATTAGTTCAAACTTAAAGGGGCATGTGAGACTAAGCTTAATTCAAAGTGACCATCCATGCAAAGATGGCAATGCCCGATTTACAACGGTACCCTTGAAACCTTTTTACGGAAGATATTGTTGTTGTTATGGGTTTAAACTCTTTATTTCTGATATTTTCTTTATATTTTCCTGCAGTATCCATACAGGGTAAGCCTGGCAATTAATAGTACAGAGCCCGCGATTAAAAAAAATATGGGAAAATACGGCTCGGGTCTAAGCTGTCGTTGGGCTTTATTTAAGGCTTGAGCTTTCCGATTCAAGCTGCATCTCATTTTCCACAGAGTTGAGTTTTAAAAAACCGGTTTAATATTCTATTTGGCGGATTTTCATGGTAGGAATTGGCGCATTCCCAGTTTTTATGAGAACAAGAC
>NW_019396620.1:235334-242783 GCF_000591075.1 Eurytemora carolleeae | reverse complement strand
TTTATTTTTTAAAATAATATTTAGCTTACAACTTGTTTTCGAACATTCCTGGAAAATATTAAAATGTCGTCTTCATTACCAAAAATCCTCGAAACAGGAATAAATGTTTTTATAAGGAACTCTCAGATCATAACAATTATTACTGGTACACCTTACCTACTAGACTTTGTAACTCGTATATATTTTATATATTTTATATATTTTATATAATTTATATACTTTACACATTTTATAAATATTTTATAAAAACAATGTTGACACTACAAACAACCAAAATGTAAAAATATAATAGCTATAACGAAAGCCCAAGTCACTGAAAATTTTAAAAGCAACTAAAAACCGAGTCTAACTTATGCTAGAGTCTTAGTTCATGCTTTACTCGGACATAACCCTACGCTAAAGTTGTCTTCTACTCGGGTTTATGCTTATAAAATCAATTTGCAGGAATAATAGAAGATCCCCCGGGATTATCTGATTTACCTTTGGGTGGCATATCCTCTCTTTTAATACTGATAAACTCCTCCTTCTCGTCTTCATCCTCACTTAGCTACAGAGAGTAAAATCAATCAATCAATCAATCAATCAATCAATTAACCTACCTGCCCAAATAGATTCAAGTATAATAGATGGCAATGTAGAATTTAAGCACTCTCAGTAGAGCTGTATTGTGACGTCACAAGTCTAAATTCAGTTTTGTGTCCGACAAATTTATTAATGATAGTGATAATTTTAGAATGAATTGCGTATCTTACAGTAGAATAAAGTGCAATTTTATGAGTTATTTATTTTCTGTTTTTACACTTTTTTATTTTATCATGGAAAACATGTCAACTAATGTGAGACAATTTCGTTTTCCTTGTTATATTTGACACTTGTGACGTCATAATCAATTGGTCCAATTCTCTGAACCTATTGTACTTGATAATCTATTTGTACCTGCCTACCAACCTACACTCTGTATGTATGTATTTATGTATGTATGTATGTATGTATGTATGTATGTCTGTCTGTCTGTCTGTCTGTCTGTCTGTACCTGAATATTGTCTAGCTGTCGTCTGATCCATGAATATTTAAGAGTTGTCAAATTTGTCCACAGACCCGGCTCTGTTTTCTCCAGAACTATATTCACATTTCTAAAAGTAGGTTTTTATGTAAAAACTAGCCTAGGAACCCAGCTATACCCGGTAACTAACAACCAACTCAATTTAGAAATTTTAAACCAAGCTACGAACATTCCTGTGGTTCATGAGTTATGATCGGACTAACAAACAAACAGACAAACAGAGATTACTAATTTATGACCAAGGATTTAATGCAAGGAAAGTTATTTCAGAGGTGTACGCATCTTTTGTACTGCAGTGTACTGTCACTGGGCGGTAATGTTAACACAAGACGGATGTTACAGCCTGAGATGGGATCCATCTTTCACATAAAAAATCAATGAAATATTCTGCCCATAGGAAACTAATATGTGAATTATTATAATTATCAAAATATAATGCTTTTAACCTCCTTGGATACTAAACGAACACTGTGCATCTATTCTTGTTTACAAATTCCGCCCAGAGAGAACTGGTTTCAATATGTAAGCAGAGTATACGCAACTGCAATTAACTTTCCTTGCATTGCAACCTTGCAGATGACCAACCCAGAAGAACCGGTTTTGAATGAAATTGTGGTAAATTCAATCTCACAATAAAGTGTGCATGCTCTCATGCAAAAATCTATATCTGTCAGCATTTATTTATCTTAACAAAAAATAAATTTTAAAAACTTTCATTTACGATAAAATGTTTGACTCTCAGCACAAAACTGTTGATTATGTTTTATTAAACTATACAAATCTTTGTAAAGCTTCTGGCAGAAAACTGTGACAGCTCAGGAAAATACAACTGACAGCTTCAAGTTCAAGTTCAAGGCAACATTATATAAATTCTGCTGATGATTCATATTGATGAGTTAAACTGTAGCTCTCTGGATCTCAGTTATCTGAAGTCTTTTTTTGTCGTAAATCTCAGGATTAAGCATTGATATTCTTATGCAAATCTACAATTTCTCTTCGATATCCCGTGGTGTATTATTTTCATTATATTTTGGATGTAAAATGCAATTATTTATTTTCAAGCGTTTTAACAATCCCACCCACACAAAAATTAACTAAAATTTGCCAACTAATACTTTTCATCAAACTGTCTGTATAGACAGCAAACTATCAAAACCAAACTAAGTTACTAAGATTCTTAGGGATCCATTTAAGAAAGGAATTCCGTGATCACTATCCAACTTCAAGTTTTCTAATTTTCTTTTAAGAAAAACAAATAGTGACACTAAAAGTTTTTGTTTAATTGAAAGCAAAAAATGTGTTTTTTTCCCCGGTATGTTCTGAGCTGAAACCACTTATATTGTGGATATCAAGATTAATGCTTGATCTCCTCATTTTTTTAATTTGCAGATCAATTAAATCTTTATTTGATATCAAGGAAAGTGTGTAAAATTCAACCAATCAGAGTGTCTTTTGCAGCCAATCAGAGGACGGGAAATTTTGCACGCAAGTTTTTCCAGCTCCGTAGTTGATATTTTCCCACTTGAATCTGGATCCAGAGCACTGGTTGATATTTTCCTACTTGAATCCGGATCCAGAGCCTCTGGTTGATGGTACAGTGAGACCAATAAAACTGTGGAATAGGAAGACGACTGTTAGAATCAAGTTATGATTTTAAACAGTCCACGAAACATGAAATCCAGCAATTGTGCAGTGTACACAGACCCATGTCACTCGATATTTCCTTCACAAAGAAACATAAGACTACTTTTTATGTCGCCTTCCTATTCCATAGTTTTACCCCACAAAGGATAAGGCTTCATAGACGACTGTACGTCATTTATTCCGTCTTGTTTCTTGCGCTCAGGGCACACCGGACTTTCTTCTATTAAAAATCAAACGTGTTTTGGTCTATAATTGAGCAATCTTTTACTTTACGGATCTGTTTATCTTATACTTTTTCATTCAAAATGCATATGCCGACAAAAAAGTATTCAAGATAAAAGGCTAAAAAATTATGTCTAATGGTTCGAATTGTGATCGAAAGTCACAGTTTTCTGGAATATTGACAGAACCGTTAAATCTACGTGAGTGGTCCTTGACATCCCTGTAGCTGTAAACTTGTTCCTTTCTTTGCCAGATTATTTGATATATCTACTTTAAATATTTAACTTTCATGTCATCACATTTTAATATTTAACTTTCCTGTCATCACATTTTAAGAGTTTTAGGTCGTCTTTCAAATGTTAAAAGTATACTTACATTCCAACAATATTTATAGATGAACAGCTGGCTTTATTCTCCCCGTAGAGTTGTAGTACAGGGGTTAGATGTACAGTGTAAAGTTCTGTATCTCCTTCATATTCTACCTCTAGATAAATATACAGTACAGTACAGTATAGTACAGTATAGTACAATACAGTACAGTACAGTACAGCACAGTACAGCACAGTACAGTACAGTACAGTACAGTACAGTACAGTACAGTACAGTACGGTACAGTACAGTACGGTACAGTACAGTACGGTACAGTACAGTACGGTGGCTAGATGCATAGTGAACAGTTCTGTATCTCCTTCATATTATACCTCTAAATAAATATACAGTACAGTACTGTACAGTACAGTACAGCACATTAAGTACAGTACGGTACATACGGTACAGTACGGTACAGTACAGAACGGTACAGTAAGAACCAGAACACATTTATAACCATTTTTAGAAATATATCCGTTGCAATTAAAAAAATTAGTTCTTAAATGGACTATGCAATGTGCATGTAATTTCAAACTATACTTTAATGTAAAAAAAGAGGTATGCACGATTTACAACGGTTCCCTTTAAACTTGTATCTGATTAGTCATATGGAAGATATTGTCGCTTTTCAATCTTGAAAAGTTTTTAATTCTTCCTCAGAAAAAGCTTTTAAGCGTATCCTTGTCAATCGGAAATACGTTTACAGTCCCTTTAGATAAATACATTTACAGTCCCTTTAAATAAATACGTTTACAGTCCCTTCAAATAAATACATTTACAGTCCCTTTAAATAAATACATTTACAGTCCCTTCAAATAAATACGTTTACAGTCCCTTTAAATAATCCGTTTAAAGTCCCTTTAAATAAATACGCTAACAGTTCCTTTAAATAAACACGTTTACAGTCCCTTTAATTAACACGTTTCCAGTCCCTTTAAATAAACAAGTTTAAAGTCCCTTTAAATAAATACGCTAACAGTTCCTTTAAATAAACACGTTTACAGTCCCTTTAATTAACACGTTTACAGTCCCTTTAAATAAACAAGTTTACAGTCTCTTTAAATAAACACGTTTACAGTCCCTTTAAATAAATACATTTACAGTCCCTTCAAATAAATACGTTTACAGTCCCTTTAAATAAACACATTTGCAGTCCCTTTAATTAACACGTTTACAGTCTCTTTAAATAAACACGTTTACAGTCCCTTTAAATAAATACGTTTACAGTCCCTTTAAATAATACGATAACAGCCCCTTTAAATAATACGTTTACAGTCCCTTTAAATAAATACGTTTACAGTCCCTTTAAATAATCCGTTAAAAGTCCTTTAAAATAAATACGTTAACAGTCCCTGTAAATTAACACGTTTACAGTCACTTTAAATAAAAACGTTTACAGTCCCTTTAAATAAACACATTTATATCCCAGTGTTTACTGATTACCACTGTAGAATTAAGTAGATTTGGAACACAATAACTTTATAATAAGGATTGAGTTTGGAAAATTAATACATTACTTTCTAGAATACAGTGAGACATATAAACCTGTGGAATATAAAGACGACATTTAAACAATATTTCATGTATTTGATGTTGTTATAATAACAAATAGATGTTTAAATAGCTTAATTGAACTGGATTTACCAATGAACACAGTGCACAATTGCTGTGTTCATGTTTAATGGACAATAATGTAAATATGAGCTTGAGTCTAATAGTAGTTTTTCAATTCCACAACTATATGAGCATCACTGTATAATTATACATCTCAGCATTTGCCACAAACTTCAATTTTCTAATTCTATATCTTTTCAACCGGATGTCGTACATTTCTGATATTTCAAACTATGAATTCTGTTAGATCAATTAGATAATTTTTTTAATGTTCACTTAAAGAGTGCTTACCTAGGGCCTGAAGTTCCAGGGAGGAAGGAAGAACATGAACAAAAACAAAGTTCGGATCCAGGTCTCTAAAATCAATCAATCAATCAATCGATCAATCAATATATCAATCAAACAATTAATTAATTAATCAGCAAATTAATTGATCAATCGATCAATCAATCAATCCATCAACCAATAAATTAATCAGTCAACCAATTAATCAATCAATCAATCAATGGGTAGTAGATATAACTTCATGGGTCCCTTTATTCAAAGAGAGCTATGTTAAATTTACAACTGTACTCTTTAAACTTTATCTGTTTAAAGTGGAAGATATTGTCGTTTAAAACTTTATCTGATTAATAAAGTGGAAGATATTGTCGTTCTTCTCACTTAAAACTTTATCTGATTAATAAAGTGGAAGATATTGTCGTTCTTCTAACTTAAAACTTTATCTGATTAATAAAGTGGAAGATATTGTCGTTCTTTTCACTTAAAACTTTATCTGATTAATAAAGTGGAAGATATTGTCGTTCTTCTCACTTAAAAAGTGTTTAATTCTAATAATAATTCCGCAAACCACTTTAAAGAGATATCACAATTGAAAATAATAAATTTTCAAAGAGAAATCCTGGATATCTCATCCACCCTTGAATCAGATAAAACTGTTAAGGGTAAACAATGGAACCATCAATGGAAAAAGTTAATCTTAAAATCTGAAGTTTGAAATCAAAAAGTTTTTTTTCTGTTTAAATTTTGAAAAGTTGAATTCCGTTCTGTGGATCTGCAATTTTTTGCGGATCCGTTTCAAGGGAGTTAAAACCTTGCAGATTCAGTGGATTCGCATCCGTATCCATAAGCACTAGTGTAAAATGTAACCTGATTGTTTGAAACTTGACAGATATGTTTACAGTGTTGAGGGTCTGGGTCCAATACACAGTTGGTAACTTCTTTACCAGGGGGTCAGTGTCTTCAATAAATAATAATGATAATAATAATAATAATGATTATAATAATAATAATAATAATGATAATGATAATAATAATAATAATAATAATGGTAATGATAATAGTAATGGTAATGGTAATGGTAATGGTAATGGTAATGGTAATGGTAATGGTAATGNAATGATAATGATAATGATAATGATAATGATAATGATAATGATAATGATAATGATAATGATAATGATAATGATAATGATAATGATAATGATAATGATAATGATAATGATAATGATAATGATAATGATAATGATAATGATAATGATAATGATAATGATAATGATAATGATAATGATAATGATAATGATAATGATAATGATAATGATAATGATAATGATAATGATAATGATAATGATAATGATAATGATAATGATAATGATAATGATAATGATAATGATAATGATAATGATAATGATAATGATAATGATAATGATAATGATAATGATAATGATAATGATAATGATAATGATAACGATAATGATAATGATAATAATAATAATAATATTTTGAACTAATTAACCTGTAAATGTTAGTTTTGGTTTTCTTAAACCTAATGACATTGTTTTAAGTTGAACTGGTTTAGGTGGCTGGTTAAGAACATGTTTCGAAGGTTGAACTCCATCTACTGTATCACAACTCAAAGGAGTTGGTTTACAGGTTGGTTCAGTTTTATTATTAGATACAGTTTCGTTTTCTATAATTAGCTTCATTAGGTCTGCAGATAAACTTTTCGAACTGTTTTCATCTTCGTGTTCAGAACCTTGAACACTTTCTATTTCTTGTTCAGATCTTGATGAACTCTTTTTATCCTGTTCAGAACCTTGAACACTTTCTTTCTCCTGTTCAGATCTTGTTGAACTCTTCAGGTTCTGTTCATAAGCACCTTCTAGTTCATGTTCAACTTCTTTAGTACTCTCTAGCTTCTGTTCAATGCCTGAAAAATCATCAAGCTGTTCATCAGAAGGTGGTGAAATATCTTCAAATAATTCTTCAGTATCTTCCAATGCATCATCTTCTGCAGATGCCGGTAGATTAGATTCTTTATCCCTATCAATATCTAGAAATATATATTTTCATTATTGGTTTTAAATCAGGGTTGGATTAAAAAACCCTCCCAAAAAACACTAAGAAAACCCACTTGAAAATACGAAATGAATGTTGTCACATTATCAAAATAAAATTCAGTTGAGAATTACAAAATCCTTAAAATAAAAAAAAGAGGAAATGTTTTCTGTTTCTCTAAAACTTTCACCTGATAACTG
>NW_019396620.1:167101-235279 GCF_000591075.1 Eurytemora carolleeae | reverse complement strand
TAGATATTATATAGATATTATATGTATATATATATAGATATTTTTTGTGGGGATATCTAGATATCCAAATAATGGTTTGATGAGTAGTGGTTCCATATACTGAAGTGCCTATAGGTGGGTCGTTTTTTGTTTATAATCCACCAGGGTCATTTAGCATATTGTAATAAAAGCAAATGAATTTGCTTTTCTTGTCAAATATTGACCCTGGTAGAAGACGACCAAAAACCATGCAAAAATGACGCAAAAAAGATGCAAAAAACGATGCAAAAACAAACGCGTCGTAACAATCGTTTTTGCATTTATTATTTTTTTAAGTAAAAGTATTGCAAAGTTTAAAAAAAGCAAACTGATAGTTTATAAAACTTAGAAATTTTATTTAATGTTCACTTAGAATGATCCAAAATGATCCAAAACGATCCAAAACGATCCAAAACGATAATAAAAATAATAAAACAACAATAGTTACATACCGTTGTAGCAGAGTTTGACTGGACAGGGCGTTGGTATAACTCCTACTAGAACATTCGGAACACCACCATCATGTACTCCACCAGTACCCTCATCCAGTACACATGTCAAAACTATTAAAATAAGAAAACAAAAAGGACGTGTCAACTTTTAATATAATTAAAATGATTAATAAAATAAAATTTTTTCCTGCATTTCTTTTACAAACAAAATTAGAACTTAATTTTTTTAATTTGAAAAATGATAGAATACTTCTTCCTACTGTTTATTAAACAGCAGATCAAAAACGTTGGCAGAGATTATTATTTTTCCTATATAAGCACTAAGATTTAGTATTCTTAAATTTATGTTGGTGTCAAATGTCAAATGTCTAATGTTTATACCTCTGGGCTGATCTGAGTCTGGATCTCGAGAGAAATCAAATAATTGATCTCCGCTCTCATCGGACCAACCAGATTCTGATAAACCATCTTTAAGGCTAGATTTAGTGATGTAACTTTTATTCCAAACCAATATGTATCTTATGCAGTGTAAGCTTTAAAATTTAAGGGTACTACAATTAAAAAAAAAATCACTTTTTTATTTGAAAGTTGACAGGAAAATCTGTAAGATTGTTTTAAATCTACATCTATATATAACTTTGATTTTCTGTTTGTTTACAAGCCATTAAACGGTAAACGGCTGAACCGATCTAGAACTAACATTTTTAGGCAACTCCTATGAACCCAGGGAAGGATTAATATTTGATCTGAATTTGAAAAAATGCCTTTAAATGTTTTAAACTTTTTTAAATCCACGAAAAAAAATCAACGAAATAGAAGAGCAACAACTAAAATTTAAAATCGAAGCTGGGCGCGAGGCACCCCGGAAGCTCGTTTTATTATTCTGTTTTTTGTTCTATGGTAAAATGTAATGATGAGTAAAGATGGTCCCTGTGTTGGGTAGAACCCCAGTAAGTCTGCAGGGTATTGCTAGGCAAGGTCTGTTTCTCAAGTTTTACAACTCTTTACTTACTTGATGTACTACACAAGTATTCCCATGGTCCAGTAAATATATCTCAAACATGTTCATCACATCATCAGCTGATAAACTCTTCTACAAAATTAATAAATACAGCGGCTCCAAAAAAGAATGAGATTTAAAAGACGGTTAAAACTCTTAAAAAGGATGATTCAAAGATGGTCTTTTTTACTGTAATAAAGTCTTTAAAATTTTTTGGCAGAATTGTTGGCGGCATAGTTTTTTTTGCCTAAAATATAATTTTTTAGAGAGGTTTTATTTCTTCTTTTTTTTCTTTCTTTTCAATGAAATTCAGATTTGAAATTTAGGTGTTTTGAAAATAAGGTGCTCCGACACTTCGGGTGTTTTGACGTTTAGGCTGTTTGAAATTTAAATGTTTTGAATTTTAGGTGTTATGTTTATTTAGTATTTTATTACCTTATTAACTCTAACAATCCTTCCTCGTTCCCATCCTTGATCCTCTTCCAGATATACAGCAACATAATCTCCTACTTGACATCTTATCCGCCTTCTGTTGTCAGAGCTCTGGGAACTCTTGTATTGTGAATATCGAGATCAATGTATTTACAGATTAATTTAAACTTTATCCCGCAGTGTAATTGGACCCTTAAAGGGAGTGACCGGCTATGTAAGGTAGTTAAACTGAGTATGCAATGTTGTGGACAAATTCTTTAGGATTCATTTGAGACATATTAAAGATTAAAAGTGTCCATTTTGGATATCGAGATTAAGCAATCAGAGTTGTAAGTATCAAACACAATAGTTCCCAGCTGAGAGCTGAGAATATGAGAGGTCGGAGTATCGTTAATCTGGAACCCTTAATCTCGGAATCAAATGAGTACTATTTAAGGAATTGAGGCACAAACTCAAATTTTTCAATACCTACATCTTTGCAACCTAATGGTGTAAACCTTTGATATTTCAAACATGGATTATTTGATCTGAAAGAATTCAGAGTTTGAAATATTTTAGGCCTACGGCATTGGGTTGCAGAGATATAGAGATTACAAATAGAGTTTATGACAAACACTCAATTCTTGAAGGCGCTAGAAATGAATATAAATTTAGACATCGTTGAAAATTCAAGAACAGTTTAATCTTCATCTATTACAACTTTAAATATCCGTTAAAGCTATCCCTTCAGGGCGGCATGACCTCCATGGAAAATAGAAGAGGAATTAGAATTTGTATGTATTTTTATAAACGAAAAAAATGTCTCAAAACAAATTCAAAGTTTTGCATGTACTCGACTTTCTACATACGATTCACCCTGCTCAGTTTAGCTTCCCAAACATGACAGTAGCAAGGCAAGAATTGAATCAGAACTTTGAATTTATTTGTGACATTCAGTCGTCAACCTACTTTCACATGGTGGATTCTTAAAACAATAACCATAATATTCTCCTAGTCCTGCATATTTACAAAATGTGGTCTGCCTTGTTGTGCTGTCAATATTACCGGAGATATTAAAAATTTCGTTCAGATTTAAATTTTATTAAATAAAACCAAAATTGTCGTTATCTGAACAAAATTATTTATGTCTCATTGTTCAACAAAAAGGCAGACCACATTTTGAAAATGCCAAGACTAGGGGTATTTTGTAATTATTACCATTTAGAATTTTACTAAAATGAGGCTTACAGATATATGCCGCAAATTATTTTAAGGATCAAAGACGAACTTCAATTAATCTTGCTACTGTCTTGTTTCTTGGGAAACCCTGCACATTAATAGGATAAAGCGTGAACATGGAAACTAAGAAACAATATCTAAAATCCCCAAATAGTCTTCTTCGTCAATTTTTTAAAACTACGAAATGTCATCAGAAATTTGCTATGAAAAAACGTAAAATTTTCAGGACACATTTCTATAACGTACAAGGTACAACGTTTCAGCGACGTATTAAAAAAAACATTCCACAATTTTCTGGTTATCACTGTAAAATAAAAAAAATTTTTAGCTCTGAATTCCTTGGTGTATTTAGCATCACATAATCTTGAATTTGCTTCTCCATTTTCTCCTTCTCTGCTAACTGGGAAGTCTTAAACACAAATATATATAATACTAATAAAAGTAATAACTGGCTGAAGTGCCCGGCGTGGTCCAGGTCACTCATAGTTACTCCCTCCGTTTACCCGTGCTGGGTCTTAAATTATGATTTAAACTAAAGTGCCCAGTGCTCCCGTGAAATTTGTAAAAAATAATATTTTTAGCCTATGTCACCTTGGCTTTCCTAAAAAACTTTAAGCCAATTTGGTCTAGCAGTTTGGCCAGCTATAGCAAACATATCAATGAGCAAAGAGCTTTTGATATATAAATAATAATAAACAACAACAACAACAACAACAACAACAACAACAACAACAACAATAACAATAACAATAACAATAACAATAACAATAACAATAACAATAACAATAACAATAACAATAACAATAACAATCACAATAACAATAACAATAACATTGAATAAATGAATAAATGAATAAATGAATAAATGAATAAATGAATAAATGAATAAATGAATAAATGAATAAATGAATAAATGAATAAATGAAAAAATGAATAAATGCTAACCTGGGTAGGTTGAGAGTCTAGTAAGTTTGTATATCCTGTTCCTGGATGAAGAGACAGTTTCCTGAGTAGCGGGGTAGGTTCAAGACCAACCTCTTCACCCAACCTCCTAAATACATACCGTACACCGTACAATGCACAATTCATGTAAACTGCACAGTTCATGTGTGAACAGAAAATATGTACTGTACATTGTAAAATATATCTTTTCATTCTTTCATTTAACATTATTGCTATTTACCTTACAAAGTTTTTACTTTTTTTTACAGTTTGATAGAGATTAGTGTTTTCTTAATATTTCTTTTCTCTCTCTCTGTTTTTATCTTATTCTCATTGTTTTTGGTGTTGGGACAATTTATAGAAAGACATTTAATAAAAAAGACATTTCGAAGACACATAAGTTTTTTCATAGATTGATAAGATAAATTATTTACTTCTTTTTCGCAAATAATTTGGCTTGATATAAAAACCATGCCAAAAACGAGGATTTTCGATAATTCTAAAATTCTCCAACATAAATCATGCCTTTAATCGTTACCAATTTTAAAAATCGATTTATTTCAAAAATTCCCAAAGGAGAATTTGATTCCTGGGTTGATTCCCCTGTGATTTATATCTTCCTCATTGTATTATATTTTCAATAAGAGAAATTATGATTGAAAACATGATTTCAATCAAACTTTAAATTAGTTCAGTTGGACGTACAGGGTTACCCACAAAGGACGAGACTTCACAGACTTTTGTATGGAACTTGTTTACTGTTTATTCTGTTTTATTTGCATTCAGGGTTCCTTGTAGGTAAAAACTGGCTTAATGCTTAGTCATTTAGTAAACCATCAAAAACGGTGGATTTACTTCAGTTGGACGTATTATAAATAGACATTTCATAGAGACAAATAAGACAAAGATCAGGAAAATTATTTCATTTTCTGTCTTTTAGAAAACTGATTTTTCTTTGTCCATGAATTTTCTTTTAAAAATGTCATTTTTTCCTTTAACTTTATTAGTATTATAAGAATATTGCTATTTGACTAGTTGGGGCACCCAGCTTTACCTGGAGATCTGTAAAATTTTTCAATCCAAGCTAAGAACATTCCGCGTGGTTTTATCAATATACCCAATCAAAATTTAAGTGAATTCGGTCCAGGGGTTCATGAGTTCTGATCAGACAGACATACAACAAACAGATGTTCACAGAGATTACAACGCTAAAGGGAATTTTAACCGTAATTTCAAGTGAACTTCCATTCTATATAAAGATGGCAATATATATCAATGTTAATAATTTTAACACCCGATTATTTTCAATTGCGGTTTCTCTACAAAAGTGACTTGCGCAATTATACTGCAGGAAAAGATAAAATAACGATCAGATTTAAACACTTTTAAATCTATAAAAACGACAATATCTTCCACATTGTTGATCATTTGAAATTAGGCTGACATTCCCTTTAATAACCTGATCTGAAGATAATGTTCCTTGTTCCTTACTCCAGTTTTAGTTGAGATTATCTCTTCTCCTATCTCCAGGTTGTAGGTCAACCTAGTCCTGCACACCTCCCACACTTCACATCCAGCTAGTAGGATAGTAATCAAGGAGGAGTAGAACTAAGGAGAGGAGTAATAGAGAATAATAATCATTAATAATAGAATTAAGGAGAGGAGGGAATAATCAAGGAATAATAGAACTAAGGAGAGGAGGATAATCAAGAAATAATAGAACTAAGGAGAGGATAATCAAGAAATAATAGAACTAAGGAGAGGATAATCAAGAAATAATAGAACTAAGGAGAGGATAATCAAGAAATAATAGAACTAAGGAGAGGATAATAATCAAGGAATAATAGAGCTAAGGAGAGGGGCAAGGGATAGTAATCAAAAACTAAAAAAACTAAAAAAAACTAAAAAACTAAGATAAAAAAGATAACAAAGATAATAAAGATGACATGAACAACAAAGATAACATGAATAACAAAGATACCAAAGACAACAAAGATATCAAAGATAACATGAATAATAAAGATAACTTGCCTATCCAGATAATTTCTGGTGAGCGAAGCAGTATTTTTCCGCGACATTCATAGTAATCATCCTATAACAGAGTTAAAAAGTTGTAAGATTATCCCCAAATTCTAGCAGTTAGTCTATGGGCCCAAAGCTAGCACGTCGAAAGCTAACCTCTTACATAAGAGATCCCAGGTTTCAGATTCCAGCCAATTCTAGATTCGGAGGAGGGTGCAGTATTAATGTTCTGAAGAACTGGGGTTCCTTATCCTGGTTTAACACGTCCTGACAATTTTACCCTCGCAAATTGGGTTACAATGTTCTGACAAATTTGTTTTCTATCCCTCTTTTTTTTTTTTTTTTTGACAAACTCTGGTTTCCTGTTCTGAAAATCAATTTACCTCATGCCTAAAAATTTGTCTACCTTTGCACAGAGGAAAGGTGGGATTACACTTCTCTGAATATGGTTGATACAGTCAGTGCTCCAGTTCTTAAAGCAAAATACAGACTCATTTAATAGCTTGGGAACTCAGTTTTCCCTTGAAATGTCGACTCAAAATAGAAACATCTCATTCATCAAATTCATATCAAAGAAAAATAAAATCATTGATTTGTGTGTGTGTCCACTGTCCATAATAATGGAAAGAATTAATTCTGTTAATGCAAAAATTAGATTTATAATCTGCTTTCCTCGTCTTTGTCCGGTGGTTTGTAACCTAAACAATAACCATTAAAATGTTTTTTTTTTTCAATATAAAACATTAAAAAAGGTGTTTTTAATAGTTTTCTACCTGCTAAAACTACAAGCTGAGCTAGAGGTGGGACTTCCTTAAACTGATCTGCCAATCTAGTAATTTAATAATATTCTATCTATCTATCTATCTATCTATCTATCTATCTATCTATCTATCTATCTATCTATCTATCTATCTATCTATCTATCTATCACCTGTAAATAGATGTTTTCCCAAGGGTTGTATTCTCCCCTGTTTCCAGGTATTGAACTTCAACCTTCTCCACCAGCTCAGTTCCCAACAGACAGACCTGGATAGAAAATATATTTGAAAACTAGAAAGCTTGGAATAGATTAGTACTGCACACCATTTTCTTCGATCTTCAATCTTTCTTAATTTTTTACTTACAAACATTCCTTGTTTTGCCCTGTAAAAATTTTCGATGTAATCAAAAGAATTAGTTTACAGCCCAAAGGTTCAAAGCTCTCGTGCAAAAATTTCATGTGATTTAGTGCGTTGAAATAAAAACCAAGGCGTGGCGATACTTAAAAGTCGACCCAATCTTGAAAGCTAATTAGTAGATTCTTCACGTAGAAATTTTTTAAGAAAATTTTTGGCTGACCCTGTTCAGAAGAATAATGATAGATTGAGGAAGCCCAGAACCCGAAATTTAAAAGAGTATCGTTGGAACCCAAAATTTAAAAGAGTTTCCTTTTTTGGGGTCTTAACATTTGTGTAGATTTTAATTTAAAAGATTCGAAAAAATAGACAATATAAACAAACTGAATAAAATAATATTTCATAACAAAAATATTGATATTCACAATACTGCCTAACTCCATTCGTGAAACCCGGGTATTAAAACTGGTTTTCAGAACGATACCCTGTCTTAAGTTTTGGGCTCTGAAAGGAAATGCTGATAGCCCGGGTCATAGAACAAACTGTAACTTGCTGTTACTACGACTATAATTTCTAGGCATAGCCCTGAGCTCTGATTTCAAAATTGGATCACACCTCGTTCATTAGTCTCAGGTCATAGCATTTGATAGCTGTGACTTCGAGTCGCAGCTAAGCTGTAATCCAAGCTGCGAAGTCATAGCAATTTGACAGCTTAAATTAAAATCTTACTGGGCATTTGCACAAAAAGCGATCTCTTTAATAAAGTCGTCTTTTAAATAAGGACTAAATCTTTACAAAAAAATAACTGTATAACAAAATCCAAAATACTAAATTCTGAAAATTTCATCTTATTTTGTTGCCAAATTTGTCTAAATTTTTTTTGATTTTCTGCAGATGAATATGCAATTTCCATTTTTTTTATTCGAAAAATTCATCCCCCCCCTGGACCCAACATTTGTTTATTAAGAATTTACATTTTAATTGCAATAAAATCTAATCAATTATCTTTTAATTTTGTAAACAAAATTAACTATTCTTATTTGATAAACTAAAAGTGCAACAATATAACAAAATATTAGATTTGATTTTCCATATTTTCATTTTAATGGCTGAATAATTGTTCCAATTTCAATAGGATTCTGTAAATAATGGCGTCCAGTTTGTTCCCATTAGCTGTGATTTAGCTGTGAAGTCGGAGCTAAATCCTAGCTGAGGTATGATTTGGATCAGCTGAAATTTTGCTACGATTAGAAGTCACACCCAAGGTCCGATCTAGGTGTGTTAATTGACTAGAAAACAGCTTTAACTAGCTACAGCTCAGCTGTCAAGTCATAGCTACAGCTCGATCTATGACCTGGGCTAGTATATGTGGCAGGAACTGCCTTGTGCTGTACACATTTTAGCGTACACAATTCGAGCATCTTTGTTACTACATTTCAGTTTTTTTTTGCTTCCTTATTACAAGGTTGGCGATGTATATTACAATTTTTTGTTCTTTTGTTTAGATTTGGCAGCCGTGTCACAGACTTGGACGCCGTGCCACAGATTTGGCCGCCACGCCACAGACTTGGCCGCCAGGCCACAGATTTGACCGCAGTGCCACAGACTTGGCTGCCATGCCACAGACTTGGCCGCCATGCCACAGATTTGGCCCCAATGCCACAGATTTATCCCCGTGCCATAGATTTATCCCCGTGCCACAGATTTGACTGCCGTGCCTTAGATTTGGCCACTGTGCCACAGATTTGGCCACAGAGCCACAGATTTGGCTGTCGTGCTACAGACATGGCTTCCATGCCACATAGATGGCTGCTGTGCCACAGATTTGGCTGCCATGCTACAGATTTGGCCACCCTGCCACAGATTTAGCCGCCATACCACAGACTTAGCCGTTGTGCCACAGATTTGGCCACCGTGCCATTAATATCCTTGACACAGATTTGATTGTTCCACCAAGGATCTGGCTGGTGCATCAGATTTTGAAGGGCCACAAATTTGGTACGCCATGCCAAAAATTTGACCGCCATGCCACAGATTTGGCTGCCGTGCCACAGACTTGGCCACTGCACCTCAAATTTGGTTGCCGTGCCACAGATTTGGCCTCCGTGCCACAGGTTTGGCCACCATGCCACAGACTTGGCTGTCATGCCACAGATTTGGCATCAGATTTTGCAGGGCCACAGATTTGGCTGCCCTGCCACAGACTTAACTGCTGTCCCACAGATTTGACTGCAGTACCTTAGATTTGGCTGCTGTGCCACAGATTTCGCCACCATGCCATAGACTTGGCCGCTGTGTCATAGATTTTGCTGCCATGCCACAGATTTGGCCCCCCTGCAACAGATTTAGCCACCGTACCACAGACTTAGCCATCAGATTTGGCCACCTTGCCATAGATTTGGCACAGATTTGATTATTCGGCGAAGGATCTGGCTGGTGATCAGATTTGACAGGGTCGCAAAACGCTAAGCAATAAACGGAAAATTTGGCTGCTTTGCCAACATTGTATTTTTGTGTTGGCAAGTAATCAGAATGCTTCAAGGGCAAGGGCATTAATCATGCATTTGGGGTGCTTATGACAGGCAGTTAAATTCTTTTCATACCTCATATTTTTCCAAATTCCAAACAATCAAAACACTACAGAGATGTTTGGAAAGAAAATATAAGCTGGCCAGATATTTTCTAAAAAATACTCGAAGTGAGAGAATGAAAATAATATTTTCCGCCCCCCAAAACTAAAAAGGAAATAATTATGTAATTTTTTTTAGAGAAGTAATGGTTCTTAATGAGTTAAATTAATTTTCCTTTAAAGAAACGAAATTTTAAGTTTTCTATATTTCCAAACAGATTTAAAGCTCTCACCTTGTGCACAAAGGTGATTTTAGCTCGCTCATAATTATCATCTTTTCCCTTGACACAAACTAGTTCTCCAACCTTTATACAACAATCCTTTATTAAAGGGACTGTTAACGTAATTTCATGTAACCCTTAATTTACAGTGTAATGTCCAATTTACCACAGTACCCTTAAAAGCTACGTCTAGTCAAGAATGATTTGTGAATTTCTGCAAAAACAATGTAGTTAGTTTTATGACTAAAAACGATTTCTTAAACATTTTAATGAGATATAATAATAATAACAATAATAATACTAATGATAATAATAACAATAAAAGTAGCAACAGTAGCAACGGTAGCAATGGTAGCAACAGACGCTAACGCTAACGCTAACGCTAACGCTAACGCTAACGCTAACGCTAACGCTAACGCTAACGCTAACGCTAACGCTAACGCTAACGCTAACGCTAACGCTAACGCTAACGCTAACGCTAACGCTAAAGCTAACGCTAACGCTAACGCTAACGCTAACGCTAACGCTAACGCTAACGCTAATAAAAAAAACACTAAAAATACTAATACTAATACTAATACTACTACTAATAATAATAATGATAATAATTATAATAATAATAACAATAATAATAATAATAATTATTTACCTTTAAGTTGTTAACTGATTCTATGATTCTGTTCTTTGGTTTACTATAATACAGTGCTAAGGATAGTTGTAGTAGGATCTGGTCCTGGCTAACTTCGGGTTGGTTAGCTCCAGGTTGGTGTATCTGGGTCCAGTAGCTCACAGGGCTCTGTACCCGGAGTACAGTAAACCTTATTTCATCAATCTAGGTGGAAACTTACTGAGTTAATTTACTAGAAATTGTTCATGAATTTTTGACTTACCCTTTACTTGCCGGTTACTCCTTATAAATTAACAAAAAATGAAGAATTAGATACAGTGAAACCCACAAATTTTCAATGAGTTTTATACTATATTACTTAAATTTCAGTTTTTGCGAAAATAAATAAATAGCAATGAATATGCGGGAACAGTTTTAAAGAGTTCCATATAATTATTTAATTAAAAAACTAAATATCTGCAACATTCGATTCTCAGAAAGTGAAGAATACGACATTTGATGAATTCTTTCGATGTATTTGTTATTAAGGGTTTCACTGTACATATTTTTGTTAAAAGTTTAATCAGTTGAGTTTCCCTGTTTATCTGGCTTTTCTTGAATAACACTTTCACCTAGAAACAGTTTTTAAATAATTTTACTTGGTGATGTTAACAACAAAAAAAATCCGTTTTTAAAATTATTAACAATAAAAATCATTGTGGAATTTTATATGTAGGGATTATAAAGTACAGGAGCAATGTTATGTAAAATATATTTTATACCCAAAGTGATCACATTTTTTTCATTAATATCCCAATTCAATTAATAATTATTTTTTCAAAATTATTTGTTTGTGGGAATTTCTTACTTTTCTTGTGATGTCAATTTTATCCTTAGCTTGGAAAGTAATTTGACATGAAAATCCCAGTTTGTGCTTGTTTAGTTCCCTTTCATCCTTTAACCGTGCAGGCAGGGTTACTCACAAAGGATGAGCCGTCAAAGACAGCATTACAAAATTTTAATGAGGATGAATAATTTAATCTCTTGTAAACCTAATTAAACCTATAATCCTGGATCCAGCAACTAAGCAAATTGAGATTACCACTTCTGGATACAAGGATTAAGACGGACTCAGGGTTGGCATGAAGAAACCCACCCAAAAATACCCAATAAAACCCACTTTAAAATCCCACCTGTAAGTGGGCATTTTTGGGTTTTATTGGGTTTTTTAGAATTGTTCTAACTATTGCCTTTTTTTCACTCTTAAAATGATAAATAAGGCCTAATATCAACTGTATTAAGTTTAACCCCACCATACCCCCAATCAGAAATATGTATCCAAGTGAGAAAATAGAAGTAGTCTGAAATTCATAGAACTACAAAAGTGATATTATTGTATTTGAAGAGTATTCATTAAGACTACAGCCTATTATCACAACAATATTATTATTTTTCATAACTATAAAGTTCCATCTATTGCTTAAATAGCCTTATTTTTATGAATTAGTACGAATTTTATTAGGTTTCAATTACTTTCAAATTGAAAAACCAAAAAAAAACAATAAACCCCAAAAAAAATCATAAAACCCACTGCGCTATTTTTTTAAAAACCCCTTTTTTCCAACCCTGCAGAAGGTTATGTAATTATTCATTAAAGGGATTTATAATGTTAGTTTAATAAGGTTGAATAAAAAACCTTGAGTTGAAAATACAGTATTAGGATTCAGGCAATGTCTGACTTGGCAAAGATCATCCTCAACTCTGAAACAGAATTTTAAAAAAGTCATATTATATATTTTTTATTCTAACAAAATTCAGTAGGTTGCTAAGATATAAGGATAATAAGATATAGAGAATGAGGTTTTGTCAGTTCCTTTCGAGTCAAGATAAAGATTAAAAGGAAATCTTGGTGAATAAACAAAAGGGCGCCTTATGTGGAATTAGGTTATTTTTTTTTAGTTTGCTGGGCTTATGTAATTATTCTTTTTTGGTTTAAGGATTTTATATTCTTTATGACCTATTATTCCTGTTAAAAACCAAATGTTTTTGGAAGTAGGCTTCTAAAATTTCCTATGATAAAAAAATTTAAATAGGTTTGGAAGTAGACAAACAATTTGTCACTAATAAATTAATTACCTGCATTTCCCAAATTGGATTGTCTTAGCGCAAATGGTATTCTTTAACTCAGACATTTCCCTTTCCTAGAATTGCAATGAATTCTTTGTACTTTAAAGGGAGAGACTGGCTAGACATGGTAGTTGAGCTATAAGTGCAGTACTGTAGAAAACAACTTTTGGATTCATTTGATACAATGAGACATTTTTAAAGTGTACAATTTTTAAATAATAACATCAAGTCATTTCTAATATTTCACTATTTGTTTTAGTCAGCAGAAGAAAGTGTTTTACAATTTAAATAATTAGTACATTACTTATAAAAAGTATAGTACACTACCATATAAAATGGATAGATCGACCTTAGAAGTATTCTTCATCATAGGTCCGTAGACGGGATACTACTATACATTCACTCCCAGTTGTTAGTTTGAATTAAGTAGCTGGCAAATTACGTTTCATTGAAATGATTAGAAATAACCTCTTTTAAAACCAAACTTTGAAGAATTACCTAAAAATGATCATCCTTAAGTTTTGGTGGTTAAAAACCGAGTGTACAAATAGGATTCATTAGTTATGAAACGTTACAAAAATTTTAATTTCCGGTCTCTCATTATTCTAATAATCATCTATAATCTGAATAATATAAACTAATTTGGATTCCTGCTGGCAGATGAATATATGAGAGGACACTACATTCCCCAGCCCCCTTGTCTTCGACATATGACCTCTAAGTATAGAGAACCGAGATTTGAAGGTTAGTGGTGAAGATGGAAGATCAGAGTGAATCAGAATATCGCCTGGAATAAAAATTAATTCTACCAACTAGAAAAATTGATTTCTACAATCTATATTCTGCATGAGTTGTTAATGTTGACACAAAATAGTTTAAGCACTCAAAGCTAAAAACTTAAAAAGCTTTTGGAAACTTAAATTTGAGGTTTAAATCTTAGTTAAGGACGTACATCAGCTTTCTTAAGGAAAATAATTAATTCCTATATCTGCTGACCAATAAGAGTCCTAAAGAATTCAGCTTTCAACCAATGAGAGCATGAGATAGCTGATTTACAAACTCTTATTGGTAAAAAACTTAAGTGTACCAGGACTCCTATTGGTCAGCTTTAAGAGATTTAAGAAACAACTAAGGATAATCCTTTGACCAGGGTCAAGGACTAAGGGAACCAGTTAGCAAAAACTTTTTTTAAAACTTTTAGTTAAACCTGAAATCTGAAGTTTCTGATTCTCTGGAAAAATATTCCACCAAACATCTGTGATAAGAAGAATTCTTCCAGCAGTTATCTTACCCAGACCAAGCTAAACGACAATTCAAGGTTGGCATTGAATTTTTTAGAAAACAAAATGACCCCCCCTCCCCATTCATTTACTGAGTGAACCATGCAATTTAAAAATGCTATGATGTTAAAACAGTTCTAACAAAACTTTGAATCTAAGACCCTGTTTTCTATGATTACGTTAGATTCTATCTTTTACCTACATATCTGTAAAATTATAAAAATACATATCTTGGAAAATTAAACAATGTCCCCCGTCTCTTGCAAGGATTTAGGGTTTGCTTCAAATCATTTTTTTCCAAAATAAAATATTTTCAGATCTCCGATTAAATACCGTTATTTATCTGGGGCAGTACAAACAAATGTCCTCCCTCCCCTCAAATGCTTTAAGGTTTGCTTCAAGTAACTTTTTCCCCAAAGTGGTGTTAGAATAACATATTCCCAGATATCCAATCAAAAACTATTATTAATCCGGGGCAGTATCCATAGAGAATAGAATATATATTAGAGGGGAATTTACTAGAAAAAAGTGTAAAACGGCCATTTTGTTGTACTGTTTCCATACTGCAGGTGTACTTCACATATTTATGCTATATAACCTTTTGGGCCCTGGAACATCATTTTATAGAAAATCTAAAATTAATATTAAAAGAAAACCAAATTATGAATTAGGCTGGTTTCAATTGACCAATGATCATTTCACATAGACTCTATGCCTTTCACTTTACAAACGATGATTTTCCGTTAAAACTATGATCAAATGATTTTTTTATTCACCTAATTAATTATAAAGTTTATTTAACAGCTTTAAAAAATTCGAAATTGAAATGAATGGTCTAGGGAACATACTGTATTAATGTACTCTACTGCATATAATCTGTGAACATTTACATGATTTGTACACTTTGAACTCCCTTTCAGGCTGGAAGGGACTGAAAAAATTCATACCGAGAGATTCTTTAAATTCTCCTCTATTATATATTCTATTCTCTATGACAGTATCATAAATTTCAAAAAACTAATTATTTAAATATCATGAACATTCCCATTTATTCCTTACCAATACATTGTCCTTCTCTTCTTCATTTTCCTCACGTAGAAAAGTTGGATTAAATCCTTGAATCTGTAGTTTATCATAAATAGGTGATCCAGCTTCTCTATCCTTAATTTGACAGGGGTATATAATTTAAAGAATACCTATCCCCCGAAACATTTTTTTTATTTTACTATTTAAATACTTAAAAGGACTGTTAAGGTAAAATGAAAGGGGGTACAGGCTAAAGCTTAAACATTTTAGGACTTGATCTCAATCGATATTAGTTCTATCTGATGTCCCAGTCTTAAGAAATTGATATAAAACTGTTTTAAAGTTATCCCAAAATTATACAGTCCCAATCAGAAAGAACCTGAATTAATTTACAATAACTCAGAGGACGTTACAATCTAATTTTTCAAATATGATTGATGAAACAATAATCACAAAATAGCCCTAGTCCTGCCATTTCCAAAATGTGGTCTGCTTTTATTTAGCATTTGAAATTGCCAGAGATATATATAAAGTGGAGTGATTAACTGTCAATTTATCCCGGGACTTTCTGATTTTTATTGTATACATTAAAATTTGAATATATTATCCAATTTTAATAGATATAATTGATACGCCTGTTACACATGACCAGAATATCCACCATACTGCAGTACAGTATCTGGTCACATGTCTCTGTCTTATCATGTGACAATGATAATGGCATTTTCTAAGCCTATTTACGACAAAATTAGCACCTGCCCAATAGTATGGACCTGTTCTGCTTATCTTAGGGGTATTTATTTATTTTTATTCCGAAGAAAGAAACTTTTAATTTCATCACAGACATTTTTGATTATATTTTAGTCAATTACATATATAAATCTGAAGCTGCGAGCAGAAACCTTTGACATCCTGAGACAGCTTTAGTTCATAAAATGTTTAACAGTATTAACTAAGAAGTAATTGTCATGGGAGCATTATAGAAAGTATTCCATTGTATTCAAATATATGGAATATGTTGAGTAAGTCTACTAAGCTGTTTAGTTTCAATTAAAAAAGTTTTGAACCAACATTCAATAATTAAAGAAGCAATTCATTTTATGATAGAAACAAGAGATTGTAACAATCCTTTCACTCATCAGAATTCATAGTTTAAAATATCAAAGTTCTACGACATAATATTTCATTGATTTTTGTATTAACAATTTAGAGTTTTCAGCTCCTTACCTTACAAATAACAACAACGTTATTTTGCCGATTATCTTCACAAATCTGAATGATTTTCTCCACTTTTTTCTACAAAAATAAGTAAATTTAAATTGATAGGACATAGGAATTCTGTCTTTGACACAGCCTCAAATTTCTAAACCCTTTATATTTGCAACCTGATGGTGTAAACAATTCTGTTCCCAGCAAGCTTTAAATTTTGATTGAAATTTGACCAATTAAACCTACATTTTTCTCTGTTTCTATTTTTTCTTTTTTGTTGACAGATGCGTTTAAATTAAAATGTTCAAAAACAACAATCTGTAAGTTTTAAGATTGTTGAATTATAGAATAAAATAAGATCTAATTCAAATTGAAGAAAACGAACCCATCTTACTCTGGTTCAGAGTCCAGAGTGAAGTTTTACAATCAAAGAGGGTTCTTGTTAGTGGTCAGTATTTTTGGAAATACAAATTTTATATTAAAATTTTAGGTTATTTTTCAGTTATGATAGACTTTTTTTTATGTAAAATTTGTCTGGAATGTACTTTCCGCGTCCTATATCCTTGTCTTATTCTGCAGATTGACCCATCCATTGACTCAGACAAAACCCTTTTGTGATTTCAGGTAAAAATCCATTTCAAGCAGACTTTTCTTATTTGATCAACCTAATGATTAACCCTATGGTTTGTTTTTGAGATTTTTAGACCTTTAAATGGTCACACACCATACTGCAAGCATCCAACATTCCATCAAGGCTTTTTGTCTGTAAAAGGTTTTTCCTCAGAGGAAATCTAAGGAAAAAACTAAAAAAAAAAAAATTGATAATTTTAAAACCATTTTTGGTTCCTTTAGTGCATAGGTTTTCTCTCAAGGTCAAAATCTGGCCTAGTAGTGTGAGAAAAGCAAATGTCTAGAATAAACTATTTTGAAATTGGAAAAATTTCTCAGATTTTTGTTGAACCTCTTAGTCTTAAAAGTCTAAAAACCTTAAAAATTTTAGTAAAACGAACCAATATGTCACATTACTAAACCATCTACCTCAGTTGAGGAGAAGAAGGCTGGAAACAGCGGTATCTCTCTCCTGATTGCGCCCTCCATCATATCTAAAAAAAAAGTTAGTTGAACCTTAACAAATTTGAATAAAATGACAAAACCCGTTTTTTTAAATCGACCATTCCATTTTAAACTGAAAAAATGATGATTACCTAATCTAAAAAAACTTTTATTTTACTATTATTCTTCACCTACCTGCTATTAGGGTAACTCCATTGTTCAAAAACATGCTGCAGTAATTCTAAATTTAAATCAAATCAATATGTGAGCAATCAATTTTGAAGGGTCAACTCTATGAGTATCAAATCAATGTAGGATCTTTTAAAAAGTTTTTGGCATTGAATCAATTAATGAGCATTAAATCACTTAGGGAGCAGAAATCAATTAATGAGTTACAAATCAATTTAGGACCTATCATTAATCAATTTAAAAGCATCAAAACAATTTTTGATCATCAAATCTATTTGTGAGCATCACATCAATTTATGAGTCAAATAAATTTATGAGCATAAAAACAATTTATGAGCATAAAAACAATTTTTGATTATCAAATCAATTTGTGAACATCAAATCAATTTATGAGCATCAAATCAAGTTATGAGCATAAAAACAATTTTCGATCATCAAATCAATTAGTGAGCATCAAAACAATTTGTGAGCATCGAATCAGTTTATGAGCATTAAATCAATTTTTGAGGATCAAATCCATTTGCAGGAGCCCAAAAATAATGCATGAGCATTAAATCAATTTAGGAGCATCAAATCTATTCATGATTATTAAATCAATTTTGGAGGATCAATTAAATCTATGATAATCAAATCAATTTAGGAGCATCAAATTAATTTATAAGGGATCCTCGACTCAATCAATCAGAAATCTGGAAAATGCTCCAACATTTGACTTTTCCAGGAGGGTTTAATTTTTTCAAATATAGAAGAACAACATGCTCAAGGTTCAAAATCCAAGAGAGAAATTTGCCTGTATAGCTGTACACCAGTATTCTCCAACTACAATTAACTGCTGGAATGGTCGAGGCTCATTATCCCTAAATCAGAAAAAGTTAGAATGTCACATCAAAAATAAAGGAGATGCAAATACTTCTGTAGAATTGGTGAGAGGATGCTGGCTGAACATTTTCATTTTATTTGGGTATCTCTGTACAGTGTACACTCTGTTAGATAGTGAAAAAACATTATAAAAAAACAAAATCCACAAAATTGAGTTATTGTTTTCTATTTGTGCATAATTTTGCATATTTTTTTCGCTTTTCTTTTGGAAACCTGTGTTTTCAAAAAAAACAAAAAAAAAAAAATTATTTAAAATCAGACTAAACATTGGTAACATCACCCCAGAAATTTCTTACGGGACTTCATTTTAGTAGTTTAACTATTTTTTATTTTAAATTAAAACCTTACATGCTTTAAATCATAGCTACTCTTTTTAAAAGCATTGAGAAGAATTAATATTTACGATGCAACCAAATAACATTGAGTTTTCTCAATACCCTACCTGGCCTTTATATGGAGGTCTGGATGGGTTGCATCGAACTGCCTTGTAATATGAATCATCTCTTCAGGGAACAGTTCTAAAGTTTTGTGTGCATCTTCCACCACTAGATGACAGCATCTGACAAAACAATGGAATTAAATAAATCAATTGTATTTTAATGATTTAAGATATTTGGGTTGCAATTAAGTAATGTTGGGCTTGGTTTCCTTTTAGGGTGACATATCTGATTCACAACGATACTCTAATTGCTTTTTTAAAAGAATTTTCTGTAAAGTAATTTGCTCATTTCTGCTTTAGAAACATTGGAAAAAATGTCAAAATAGAAAAGTTTCTGCCCCATTCTTGATCCAAAAAAGGGTTGAAAGGTACTGTTATGTATCAAGCAAGCACCTCACTAATAGCAACACCATGCCAGTCCCTTTAAATTGAAAGCAATAGTTGGAGTTTTGGTCTTAAATGAGTCTATATTTGTTCAGAGGTTTGACACATGGAGTTAGATAAAATAGGTTCATGAGAATTAGTTTTGTCTTAAACCTCAAAATTAACTTTAAAAAATCTTAGTTTTGAAAATTGCGATTCAAAGGCCTCTTTATATTTTACAGACCTTGGATACATATTTAAGACCATTACAGCTATTTTAATTGAATTAAATTTAGTACAAAAATCCTTTATATCTAACTGTACATACTGAAAAAATATAAAAAATATTTTATTGCTGAAACATCTTATATTTTAGTCAAACTATTACTACCTATTGCCTATCAATATTGGCCTATTGCTATCCTTTCTTAAACTTTATGCTACTTCAATGAATAAAGAAGTTAAATCAGAAAAATAAAGAAATTGGTTAGTGAAAAAATTGTTTCAAACCATATTCATAGTTATATATTATTGGTGTTAGGTACTTTCCCAAAGGCATTTCCCCAAGTGACAATATCCCAAGTGGCAATTTCCCAAATGTGCAATTTCCCAAGCTCGGCAACTTCCCAAAAGTTAGGTTAGGCCTTCTTTGTTGCCGCTTGCTGAAATATGACCAAGCACTGCGGCTGGGATGGGCTTGGGGGGCCGAGCGCTGCAGCCAGAACAGGCTTGGGGCCCAGCACTACAGCTAGAACAGGCTAGGGGGCCGAGCACTGCGGCTAGAATAGGCTAGGTGTCGAGCACTTCCACTTGGGAAATTACACTTTAAGGGGGTTGACACTTAGAAAAATATCCTTGGGAAAGTGCCGCTTGGGAAAAGGCCTTTGGGAAAGTACCTAACATCATATTATTGAACCTGTTCATGTAGAATAGCTGTTTCACGGATGCACTGTACGAGTACAGCAATCTAGAACAGAACCCAAGATTTAACTTTGTCATTAAAATCTTGATGTTATTTTATAAGAAAGTTAAATCCTTGTTAAAAAATATCAAAGTTTTGTAAAATCTAATCGAGGAAAATTTAAAATGTGGAAAACAAACTTTAGTTTCAAAATTTGTACAGCCTGCTTTCCTATTGTGATATGCTGCTGCATTGATTCCAATTAACGCCTGGTCTTGGAATCTTATAAATGACTTAATATCAGACTGTGAACTGATCATTTTCACAATGATTGTTGCTTTAAGTAATTTCTTTGTCAGCCTCTAGGTTAAATTGTAGTGCTACCGGTTCAATTGTTATTTTTCCTCCATATTTATTGGCCAGGATGGATTCAAGACCGCATGGTGATGTGCTGCGCTCTGAATGCCGTCTGTGGGTTGGATGTCAAGTTTCCTTCCAGGTCTTAATATTTTTTTTTTAAATAGAGCCCCTGTATGCTGGTTGTACCTGTGTAGCTGAGGAGGGGTAGCCACCAGTATATCAGGAGAGTTGAGCAGAGACACTAAATATTCTCAGTTCAACAATTTAGCCCTTATGGTAATCAGCTGATTCAACAACAGATTCAGCAGCTGATGCAGCAACTGATTGCACAGCTGATTTAGCTGATTGATTCAACAGATGATTCAACAGATGTTGAATTGGCTGATTCAACAGCTGATTAAATAGCTGATTCAGCAACTGATTCAGCAATTGATTCAACAGCTGAATCAACAGTTGATTCAACAGCTGATTTAACTATTTAACAGATCTACAAGCTCTTGCAGAGTAAAGTGAATATACAGAGCATCCCAATTCCATTAGGTTATCACAAAGCTTTAATGGCAAATATGCACAGAATACTCAATAAATATTGCCTTTTCTGCATGCAAAAGTTAAAAAAACTATCCTAAAATAATTTATCTAAAAGATCCAATTTTTGAAATTTTTGGTTATATCCTGAAAATATCCATTTAGAGCAATGTATGATCCAATATAATGTGGGACACCCTGTATGTAAACTGAGAGAGAAAGAATTGGATTGGGTTTAGAAACTGGCTTAAGGTAACTAAATGACAAGTCCGGCTTTCCTTCACTGGGGAAATCCTAGTCTTTGTTATTGTTTACAATCTTTGTTATTGTTTTGAGAAAACTAGTTCCAAGCNCCCCAATGTAAATATAAACATATAAACTGGTATAATCAAGAAATATATTTTTGGACATTTTAAATGTTAAAGTTATGTAACTCTAAGATTAGATCGAAAACTTTTAAGAAAAAATATCAAATAATAAACTTCTATAAATCGTTTGAATCAACATTATCGCCATAATATTAAAACAGTTATTGTGTGTTACAGAGGGACTGTTGAATAGGAAAACGACATGTTGTTTTTAAGCGAATAAAAATCAACTTATTTAGTGAAATAGGTCTGTGTACAAAGTTCAATTGATGTGTTCCATGTTCATTAGACTATTTAAAATCATAACTGGAGTTCAACGGTAGTATATTGCTATTCCACAGCTTTATAGGGCCCACTTTTTGTTCATTGAATTTTTTTCAAAAATAGTATGTTAATTTTTATTGAACTGTTCCTGTCAGATTTAGATCTGAGACTGCATGATGTGCTACTGCTACTTCTAAACCCAGCCTAGAGTCATGAACCAGATCCCTGCAATAATATGTAGCATTTATTGAAGTGCTACTGCTACTTCTAAACCCAACCTAGAGTCATGAACCAGATCCCTGCAATAATATGTAGCATTTATTGAAGTGCTACTGTTACTTCTAAACCCAACGTAGAGTCATGAACCAGCTCCCTGCAATAATATGTAGCATTTATTGAAGTGCTACGGCTACTTCTAAACCCAACCTAAAGTCATGAACCAGCTCCCTGCAATAATATGTAGCCAGTGGCGTACATAGGGGGGGGGGCAGAGTCCTCTTGCCCCCCCTGGGAGTTCCAGGGGGGGCCCTGCCCCCCCCCCTGGAAAATACAAAATTAAAACGCAACAAATTCAAAAAGTAACAGCTGACAATGACAAAGACTAAGGATTTGTCTAAATTCACTGTTAACACAAAATTTTAAGATACTGTAAACTAAAACTTTTGCAAAAATAAGACCTCGACATATTAGATGCTTATAACATGATGGAAGATGTAATAAAGGTATTCTATTTTCTATTTTTCTTTTTTTTCTTACAGTCAATTATTAAAGGAATTGACTCTTTGGCACAAACTCAAATATTTAAACCTTTGGAATCTGATGTTGTAAACCTTTGATATTTCAAATTCAGAATATTTGATCTAACAGATTTCATAGTTTGAAATATCTAAGGTCTACAACCATAGATAAAGATAGATTGCTCATAAGACGACATTTTTCATCTTGAAAGATATCAATGAGATGTTTTAAAGATATTCCTATTATATAGATTAACTAAGTCGGTTGTAAACATTGGCTGTTATGTCATTGAGTACTTGTGGTGTACATGAGTTCTGTAGAGAGAAATTTAAGTTAGTTTAGTCCTTCTCATGTCCTTCTTCAGTTCTCGTCAATATGATATATTGCTCAGTGAAATATTGTTGTTCAAAAGTTCCATTCCCGGAGTTATTTTACACTCTATTCGGGAGGAATGGTTAAACCTAGTAGATTGGAAAAGACCCAATCCGAATGTTATCTGCAACGAACATTTTCCTAGTTATATAAAAGTGAGTGGGAAAAGTCTGCTGTTCCCTCAATTTGTAACATTATCGGAGCTGTTCAGAACTGCTCCCTGGAAACTGTTCTGAACGTATATAATTATGCCGTCCCAGCTATTCAAAAGCTAAAGAAAATGTATGACGGAAACACAAGCAAAGGGAAAAAATTCCAAAATCAGAGTTATTACCTCAAAGCTCAAAAAAGAAAACTCGGCGAAAAAATTCGCAGTCTAGAATATGTGATTGTCGAAATAAAAGACAAGTTCTCTTTACCAGAGGAAACTATAAACCTTCTTCACAGTTCAGCAAGTTAAATTCTGGAGGAGTTGTTTCAAAGAGTTATAAAAAAGTTAAAATATTGGGATTGTAGAGATAAATATCATCCAGCTCTCCAATCGTTTGCTTAGCAAGATTATTCTTTTTCAAAACCAGTGATTGTGATTGTAGACTAAATTTTTTTATCAATAAAAGTTTGATTTCATTATGCAAAAAGTTTTTAAATCTAGGTTTATAGACTGTTTGTTATCATTTATGAAACTTTGCCACTTTGACTGATTTTTAAGCCGTATATCTTTACAACTTGACGGTCTTTGATATTTAAAACGACATGAATTTGAGTTTTTGGCAAAAACTCTGATTTTTTATTAAATTTTCTCTATAGAGACAGCAAAAATTTTTATCCAATAGGTATCTCATTTTTGAAAAAATCAACCTGACACTTTTTTACAGAGCCGGAGTTGTCAAGGAAAAATCAAAAATACCTCAGAACTTAAAAATAATTGAGCTATGACCCTTAAATGTTCTACCTCAACCCAACCCCCCCCTAATTTGATATTCTCAAAATAAAATTCACTCCTGAGTGGTTTAATAATTATAAAATCCATTAAAACACCAAACCACCCCACTTATCATTGAAGTACACTTTCACCCCTAGAAGTATGAGTTCGCGGACTGTAAAATTCTTGGTGATTTTGCGTACATAAGCTATCTATGTTTATTTATTTATCTATGTCTAAAACATTTGGTTCCAAAGATATTCACAATGTTGCCGAGGGGGGGCAAAAATATTTTTTCTTGCTTCGCGCGAAATCTTGCCCCCCTGGCTTAAATCCTGTGTACGCGCCTGTATGTAGCATTTATTGATTTGGACATTAAAAAGCATGTGTTTTTATTCTATTAGAAACCTTTTATAAAATTTTTTACAAAACACCATTTGTTCCAGTCTGAACAGTAAACATACCTAAATTCTAGGGGAAAAGATGATTTTCCAAGAAAATATATATTTATTAAATATCCTACTTGATAGTTTCAGCAAGAGATTCAGCTGTTGTATGATCAGGAACAAGAACAAGACATGTTGGGTCGCCTCCATAATCTAAATGTATAACTTTCTTCTTTCTTTTAATCTTAAATAATCGTGAAGAGTTCTGTATTTAACAATTGTTATAACTCGACTTTTCTGAAAATGTTTAGAGCTGGGAACTTTTGAATATCGAGATCAATGCTTGATCCTCTCTTTTTCTTAATCTCGAGACTGACCTAAACTTGTACTTGTATCCAGAAAAGTGTATTAAATTCAACCAATCAGAATCGCGTATCAGAAACCGGGAAATTTTAAATTTTGCGCGCCATTTAAGATTACAATACAGAAACGGGAGGGTCTCTCGAATTTTGAAAACCCGGTTTTTGATTCATCTGTACTAAATCCAAAAACGAGTGGGTTAAGCAAGAAATTAAAAGTGTCCTCATTGGATATTCGGATTAAGCAGTCGGGATTACATGTATTCTATTCTAAAGTTCCCAGCTCAGGGCGAAGTTTTTGAAATATATTGCAAAACTCTTTGTGACATTTTATTCAAGGCGTGCAGAATTTTTATCTCTTTAATGAACAAAAAAATAAAAAAAACATTTAAAAATAAAATGAAGATTTAAACTTACTTTTTTCAAAATATTGACATTTTCCAAGAGGTTTTTACATTTTGCCTTGTTGTGAAAGATTCAACAAGAAATAAAATGTAAAAACAATTTTTTTTCCGGCATTTGAGTTGGGTATTTAATACAAAATTATCTTTGATTCTTAAAAAGCTTGTTTAAATTTCACAATTGAGTTTTCTATTAAGAAAATATTTTATTCCTGGGGGGGGGGGGGGGGTTTCAAACCAGATTGCATGTGATTGTTGAAGCCATGTTTATCAAAGCTTTAAAATGATTAGTAGACGTTTAAAATTATTAGTAGACGTTTAAAACGAATAGTAGACGGTCACTCCCTTAAATAGTTGACCTGGAGTAAGAAAATCATATGTTGTATTCTTCTTTGTCTCCAGTTGGTTCAATAGCGGCAGGATCCATCCATACGTCTTACCCTAGACACATATTATACAGTTGAAGGGATTGTAACCGTAATTACAAGTCACTTTTCAATTACAAAGTGACATGTCCAATTCCCAATTGTACCCTCAAGTCTGCCCCCCTGCCCCCCCCTCTTCTACTTAGCTTGAAGTTTATACCTGAGATACTCCTGCAATTCCTAGAGTTGAAGATAGTGAAGAAACGACCGGCCACATTCCTTTCTAATAAAAACAAAGTTAAGGGGATATTTAGCAATTTCTAAAAAGGGTATTGGAACAATTAATAATTAAAGTTGAAAGGAAGAACGTGCTTAAAAGGACTGTAAGCCTCATTTCAAGGTACCCACCATGCAAAGATAACAATGCCCTATTTAATAAAGGTAACTTTCAAATCTTGGTCTGATCAAGAATTAAATTAGATATCAATGTTTATAAAGTTTTGAAAACCGATTATTTTTTAAAAAACACTTTAAACCTAGAATAACGAAAATATCTTGCACATTATTAATTAGATACAGGATTTAAGGGCACACATTAATATATTATAAATTGGAATTTGACAAAGGAACTGAGTTTTTGCCACAAATTCTGATTTTACAATCGCTATATCTTTGCAACCTGATGGTGTAAACCTTTGATATTTCAAACTATTATTATTTGATCTAACATACGTCATAGTTTGAAATATCTAAGGGATCCAACGTTAGATTGCAAAGATATAGGGATAAGAAAATCAGAGTATTTGACAATAACTCAATTCCTTTATTCCAAAACGTCCGTGCATGTATTGAATAATGGAAAGTGCTAATATAAATTGAGGGATACAAGAGAGGGGGGGGTTCGATAAGAAAGGAAAAGAACTATAAGGTGGAAGGGAGACTATCTTTGATATTTTTTTGTTTGTATGGTAAAAAATTAATTTTAAAGAGAAAATTTATAAAAAAAATTATTCCTCAGAATACGTTGTGTACCTGAATAGGCTTGCAGTATTTTATCTCTTTCCTAAATCTGTTCGGTATTCTTAGGGAGGATACAAGGGAGCTCATCCAGTTCATTTCTTCAATATTCTCCACAATATTCATTCTCCTAAACATAATCTTTAATATGTTCCACAATATACATTCTCCTAAACATAATCTTCAATATGTTCCATAGTATCCATTCTTCTAAACATAATCTTCAATATGTTCCACAATATTCATTCTTCTAAACATTATCTTCAATATGTTCCACAATATTCATTCTTCTAAACATAATCTTCAATGTTCCACAATATACATTCTCCTAAACATAATCTTTAATATGTTCCATAATATTCATTCTCCTAAACATAATCTTTAATATGTTCCATAATATCCATTCTTCTAAACATATTCTTCAATATTTTTCATAATATCCATGATCTTCTAAACATAATCTCCAATATTTTCCATTACCTTGACATTTTTTAGTTAAATGTAGTTGTTTATAGGTGTACTAAAATTATTTTTTATTTTCTCTTCATAAAACTGTTTATTCGCAATAGAGTATTATTAAGTCTAATTTCAAGTGACCCTCCAATCAAAGATAGAAATGCCGGATTTACAGCGGTACCCTTAAAGCGTTGTCTGTTCCGTATTAGATATACATGATTTTGTTTCTTTAAACTGCTTTTTTTCATTTGTAATTTCTCTCAAAAAGAAACGTGCGCATTTCTTGCTTATAAGAAGCAGCAGGGAAATTATCAGATTTAAAACTTTGTGAGTCAGAAAAAACGACGTTATCTTCCACATTGTTTATCAGGTTAAGGTGTTGATGGTACCGTTGTAAATCGTGCATCGCCATCTTTGCATTGAGGGTCGATTAGAATTATGCTTACACAGTCCCTTTAAATAAGAAACATCAATATGATAAACTTACTTAATCTGTGCCGGACACTCCATAAATATCTCAGATGACATTTTTATATCTTCCTCCGCCTAAAATAATAACAAATTAAATTTGTTTTATCACCTACAACAAGACCCATAATACTATGGAATAGGAAGGAGACTATTAGACTTATGATAGTTAGATAGGTAGAGAGTAGAGTTATGATAGTCTAATGAACATGAAACACCGCAGCTGTACAGAATATGTATACAGACCTATTTCCCTTATGAAGTTGATTTTTGCGTGTAAAATTTAGAGTATGGTTACTTAGACTAAACTCCTCATCCCTTTCTCTGAGCCATGGCTCAAGATAGAACCTGGAGATTGAGCATTGCACCCCGGATCTTTGAACAGTACAGACGTAGAGTTTACTACTACGTTCATTCACCTCTATACTGCTATCAGATAGATGTATCTTTAACATGCCTGTCAGAGAACAAAGGAGGCCACCAGCCTCCTCCTCCATCATTATGCATGAATATGCATCATCAGAATCCTCAGCATCACCAAGGGATTTGTCTCCACTGGTTTCTGGCACTGATCCGATAGTCCCCATACCAGCTAGTCCAACTATGGACCAGAATATATCAGATGCTCCTCTATCCTCTCCAGATGATTCTGTGTACGGAGTTTCTGGCGATCAAGAGCAGTTAGAGTATCCTTACAGACCTATGACTCCAGGAGAAGAAATCATGAGGATATACGAGGACGGAGTATACCGGCCTCCGGATATAATTGAGAGAACAGGAGGTTTCCAGATACGGAGGTTCTTTGTCAGACCAGGGAGCCTGTTATGAAATCAGCAGCAGAACCAGATGATCCTGAGTTCAGAGACGCTGCTCCTTGTAAAGCAGCTCTTCAGACCTGATGTAGAATCAGCAGCAAAACAATATGAGCCTGATACAGGAGACACTGCTCCTTCTGTTGACGAAGGGGCAGAAGCAGGAGATGATCCTGATGCAGGAGACGCTGCTCCCTATAGAGCAGCTCTTCACAGTCCTACTGTAGGTTCAACAAAAGGAGGAGATGGTCCGGGTCCAATAGAAGCTACTCCTCATAATGCAGCTCTCCTTAGACCCTGGACCCCAGACTTGGATCCAGAGTTGAACGAACGCCTGAGAGATACTGCAGAATCTTGTACTTCTCCATTTCGTTCTCCAACTCCAGAAAGACCCTTAACTCTGGAGCAGCCAGGATAACAGTAGAAGCAGCAAATGAACCAGCAGTGAATGTGGAATCTGTTGTTTATACATTTTTAGCTGTTGTTGAGAGATTGCTACCTTGGTTGAAGGATGATATATCGTCTTCTGAATCCTCCAATTCCAGGACTCCCAGTCCAGATATAGAACTAGTAGAGATATTCGAGTTTGAGGAAGCTGCTCGGAGAGATCCAGAACCGGAGCAGCTGAACGAGATAATTGAAGTTGAGGAAGCTGCTCAGATAGTTCCTGAATCTGAGCAGCTATACAAGACATTTGGGTTCGAGGAAGCTGTTCGGAGAGATCCTGATTCGGAGCAGCTGAACGAGATAATTAAGGTTGAAGAAGCGGCCCAGATAGATCCTGAACAGGAGAAGCTGAACGAGATATTTAAGGTTGAGGAAGCTGCCCAGAGAGATCCTGAACAGGAGTAGCTGAACGAGATATTTAAGATTGAGGAAGCTGCCCCACATAGATTCAGCCTCCTTATAAACAGTCTCATCAATTTTTAAGACAGGGCTGACTTTGAAGTGTCGCAACGCCCTAAGCTTAGATTTTACCGCTCTAACTCACTTATGCTTTTCTGTAGCCCTTTACATGTACATTTTAGCACTGTAAAGCACTTCTTGTTAAATTTGGTTTTTTAGAAGTAATTGGCAAAATTCTCAACGATTTTTGCTTGAGAGCGTGAGACCATTAAATCGCAGTGGCCCAGAGAGATCCTGAAGAGGAGTAGCTGAACAACGGAATTCCAGAAGATGAAAGGGAACTTTTGAGGATTGCTTATCGGAGTTACCTAAATACTAGACGGAGAATTGCTGTTATTGAGGCATAGATCTGAGCTTGTAATGATCTGGATCTCCTCCTTCCTCGTGATATCTTCACACCACATCCTGGTCCAGTACGAGGACAAGCTGAGCTAGATATGCTCAGAAGACCCAGAGCAAGGCAGAGAACCCGTTTATAGATGTTATTATTAAAAAAGTCTTTAAGATGACAAACTCTATTTATTAGTGAACATAACCGAAATCCAGAGAGATTATAAAGAGATTTTAGAGTACTGCGATCCAAGGTGAAACTTGTACACACACCTACTCCATGGGAGTATAATGTGGATCCAGAAATCCCTAGGATATATATATACCGAGATTGGAGAAAGTAGTCCTTGAAAGAGTCAAGATAAACTAACATGCCGTGAACTAGAACTAGAACTGTTTGCTACACAATATTAAAAACTTTAAAGTTTGCTTTATAAATATTGGCCGTGATTTCCAAGTTTTAAAAGTCTAACCATACTTTATAATTGCATCTTCCCATGTACAGTGTTTCACACAAATGATGAGAATGGGACTGTAAAATTTTTGAAGCAGATTAGAGGTTGCAATCGTCAAATAGCTAGGAGAAGTTGGACTAGGTACGGATACTTAATCTACAAGAGGTGTAGTTGGCTAGCTATACATAGCGAGGGGTGTTGAAGACAAAAAAATTTGAAATTTCTTTTTTAAATGTATTTCCACGGGCAACGCCGGGCCCTACAGCTAGTAGTGAATAAAATAGTCTTCATGTATTTCATAAACAAACACACGACCACTGATAATTTTTACAGAATAAAAATTGCAGCCTCTAAATAATTTAAAAATAATTACTTACCTGATAATTAGACTCTACCGAGGGCGGTTTCATTCTTCTGAAAAATGTGATCTTTTTAACATGAAATTGTCTAAAGTAAAAGAAATATAATCATCAAACATTAATTCTTGCATTTAAATACTGCGTTAAATTCCAATACAATACAAATATGAATACTAATTTTATAATCTATAACGTTGAAATCCCTAAATCATGTCAATTAATGGCTAAATACAGATTAAATAATAAGAAAAATCTTTAAGAAGCGAAATCACAATAGAATAATTATATTGATTGATTAAAAATAAATTAGGATAGGGGTGAAAGGATAGGATCGTTGTAGTGAAGACAGACAATCTTGGCTGGAAAAATCCAGCGAGGGAGGTAACCCACGGCTGCTGTGAGCCTCCGCTATGAAGTACGAGCCTACACTATACAGTAAACGAGCCTCCGCTCTCATGCTGCACAGCGGAAGCTCATGGCAGCCATTATCTGTCGTTTCAAATGTAAAAATATAAAGCATGTCAAAAATAAATGTAACTTTCATACAGTGACATTTAAATTAAAGTAGTAAAATTCCCATGAAAAAATAACTGTAGAAATGGAATGTCACATATGAGTAATTTAAATTTTATGAAATGGGGTATCTTTAAATGGAACAAAAACATAATTGTTTAAAAATACAGGATCTATTTTTTTGTGATTTACCTTTAATAATCAATTTAAATAATTTGTATGACGATAAAAATTGGAAAGACAATATTACATAATGATAAAACTAAAATAAACTACTAATAAAATAAATGTTCTACAAAATAATGTGATTTGTGATTTTTTAAACCTTTAAAAATAAAAAACATGGTAATTTTTAACGGGATGGCGACAAGTCGAAAGTTGTTTAAATTTGAATCATGAAATTTTGAAGTTTATTCTAATTCCGTCCAAATCATTAATTTGTCGATTTCTGATCAATATAAAATACATAAAAGCCACTCAAGACCGCGGTCACTGCAGGTCAGTATTGCTAAATGATAAACAAAAAGTTCCCTGGTATTTATGTTGATAACATTTTAGGCTTTACGGAAATCCAACAAGAAAATTTAAAACTGTCAACCTTACTAAGTTCCTGTAAAGGGCTGTGGAAGAAATATTAGGCGACCCTCCGTTAATAAAGTGACATGCCCAATTCACAACGGTACCCTTTAAACATCTGAACACCAATAACAAACCGCAGTTTTTCTTCAATAGAAGAGAAACCAAGATTTATTTTCAGCCAGAAAATCAGAGATATCTCATTAATCCTTCTCCGCTATGAACCGGACATGCGCTTTGAAAATGAAGACACCCCTTAAAATAAGATTTAGTCCCTCTGACTAATACAAAAAAATTAATATTGAAAATACATACAATAATAAACATGAATAATATTTGGTCATATATAACCTCAGCAAACAAAGAACTACATATGTAAATGAATTTGAAATATAATATGGCCGACATTGATCCCAAAAATTGCTTTTTGTTAACTAATAATCACAACGATATAAAGATACATAGAACTAAGCATTTAGCTGACTAAAATATTAATTTCTAGAAAATTCCATTCGTTCAGTTATACGGTCAGAAAGAAGATTTCAGGGTTGCATACAGAAATAGGCGGGGGGGGGTGAAGCATATTTTTGCTCACTTCTAGTTTAAGTCTCCATATGCGGTTGTTATCGAAGCAGGATAATGGTATATTATAGTATCTATTGCAGAGTGTCTCCTGAAGATTTAAATTGGCTGGTCAAGTTCTACATAGATCAAAATTGGCAGATTTCATGAAAGTTTACTGCAGCGGAATGAATCGGAACTTTGATTTCTTCCGATCATGAGTCCGCATGCAGTGGTTATAACGGGATGAAGCAGAACTCTCGATTTCTACCGATTATGAGTTCGCATGCGGAGTTTCTGTAGCCCACTGAGGCTGAATTCTGATTTCTACCGACTATGAGTCTGCATGCGGTGGTTCTGTAGCGAATTGCGAAAGAACTCCGATTTCTACAGATTCTGTGTCCGCATGCGGTGGTTCTGTAGCGTAAAAAAGCAGAACTCCGATTTCAACCGATTATGAGTCCGCATGCGGTGGTTCTGTGGAAAAGTAGGGAGCAGAATTTCGTTCTAACAACGTGTGACAAACATCACAGACAGGCATTTTCCTACCAGAACCCCTGGCAGCTACCTAAATAGTTAACACATTTAAAGGGAGTGTTTGTGAACATTGAAAGGGGTCTCAAAACCAAGTTGACAAATTTGAATAAAAAGTGTTAATGAAATTCACGACCTTTTTTCCAGGGGGAACGCATGAAGATTTTTGAATTAATTAATATAATACAATTATAGTAAAATAAATGAATAATTAAATATTTTTAGATTTTTAATGTAAGTAAATTCTACCTGTTTAGTTATACACTCAGGGCAGTAAATTCTGCCACAGTGTGAACAGTTGTTCTTCACTTTCCTGGATAATCCTGGATAACAACATATTTTATTAAAAAAGTAGTAGATTCAGGGAATTTTAAGAATTTTGAGTGTCATAAGTTATTCTCACAATGGGGTATTTTTCTTCAATAGGGAAGTGAATATGTGTATAAATGATAATAATAAATGAATAAATGAATAAATAAATAACATGATGAATTAGTTAGTGATTAATAAATTGAATGAATTGAATAAATGAATAAATTAATTTACCAGTTTTGCAAGAATTACAATCGGATACATCATCGGCATGCTGCCATCGGACCTAAAATTAAATTTTTAAACTAATCTACAATTTCACCGAAATTCACCGCCTAAAATTTTGATTTGGGAACTCTGTAGAAACATGGAATTGTACTAAGCTTAGTTTAAACATTCTAAGTTAACTCAGTTGACTTAGGTAGAAAAAGTTCAGTTTAAAGGCAAAGCTGAGTTTCCAAGCTCTATTTCTTGTAAACTCTGGGATAATATTACCTCTGTCTCTTCTTGTCGTATTTTCTCTAGTTCAACTTGTAAACTCTGGGATAATATTACCTCTGTCTCTTCTTGTCGTATTTTCTCTAGTTCAACTTGTAAACTCTCGGATAATATTACCTCTGTCTCTTCTTGCCGTATTTTCTCTAGTTCAACTTGTAAACTCTGGGATAATATTACCTCTGTCTCTTCTTGTCGTATTTTCTCTAGTTCAACTTGTAAACTCTCGGATAATATTACCTCTGTCTCTTCTTGCGTATTTTCTCTAGTTCAACTTGTAAACTCTGGGATAAACGGACAAAATCATTCTGTACTGCCACACTGGAAAAAACAAATTTCTTATTCATTAGTTTTTTAAAAATATATATCAATCCATGAATAAATCAATCAATCAATCAAATACACAATCACTCAATCAATCGATCCATTATTCCATTCTTAAAAACAAAATAATGAATTCAATAGAACCCTGTTATTGAATTGTTATATACAAAACCGTAATTTCAGTTGACTCGCCATTTATTGACATAAAATAGGCATTTTTGACTCACAACAGTATTTCTAAAAGCTTTGTCTAATCAAGAATGAATTAGATCGACATTTTTTTTTATAATTTATAATTTTCAATTGTGGTTTCTCTACGAAAGTAACGCGCATTTCTGCTAAGGAAACAAAAGAGGAATTATTAAAATAGTCAAAAAAAAAAGATATCTTCAACAATACTTAATGTGAAATGTGAAAAATGTCGAGCATATATAGTGAAAAATATCAAATTTAAGAATCGCTTTTTATTACCAAAAATGGCGAAACCAGAACAATATAACAATAAATATACTTAATTTAAACAATTTAAATGATAACATTAAGAATCAAGCGGTACTTTTAAAATAAATCAATCAAGTAATAAATCCATTAATCAATCATTTCATCAACCAATCCACCCATCAAACCATCAACCCATCAATCCATCAACCAAACAATCATTCCACCCACCAACCCATCAATCCATCAATCCATCAATCCATCTATCCATCAATCCATCTATCCATCAATCCATCAATCCACCAACCCATCAATCAATCCATCAACCCATCAATCCATCAATCCATCAACTCATCAATCCACCAACCAACCAATCATTCCATCAATCCATCAATCCATCAATCCATAAATCCACCAACCCATCAATCAATCCATCAACCCATCAATCCATCAATCCATCAACTCATCAATCCACCAACCAACCAATCAATCCATCAATCCATCAATCCATCAATCCATCAATCCATCAATCCATCAATCCATCAATCCATCAATCCATCCATCAATCCATCAATCCATCAACCCATCAATCCATCAATATCATCAATCCATCAATCCATAAATACATCAATCTATCAACCAACCAACCAATCCATCAATCCACCAATCCACCAACCAACCAATCAACCCAGCCATCCATCAATCCATCAACTCATCAATACACCAACCAACCAATCAATCCATCAATCCATCAATACATCAACCCATCAACCCATCAATACATCAACCCATCAATCCACCAACCAACTAATCAATCCATCAAACCTCTACCTGTTGTCCAGATCAGTTTGTAAGCTAAGTTGCTTGACTCGCATCTGATTAACCTGCGCCTCAGCAGTCTGTGCCGCCTGCCGTGCACACTCCAACTAAACAATTATCAATATAAAGTAGTAATCTTGGTTTCTTTGTTTGTCCGACATTTGACCGATTTGCCTCAAATTTTAAACAAGCAAGAAATTCTAGTTTTCATTTCTGAAAATTGATTAATTTCAATTGCAGTTTCTCTGTAGCAGTGACTAGTGGATTTATTTTTTCAGAATTTATCAATTTTCCAGATGTTTTTCCACATAACTGCTTTAGTGATAACCAGAAAACTGTAGAATATAAAGACGACATTAATACAATAATAAATTACATTGTTATAAAGCAAATAGCTTTACTAATTATTTATTAAATCACTTATTAAGTGAAATGGGTCTGTTTACACTGTACAAATGCTGTGTGTCAAGCTCATTGGCCCATTTAAAGTCATAAATTAAGTTCAAAAGTCGACTTCCTATTCCAGAGTTTTCTGGTTATCACTGTAAGATCATTTTTTTGGGGGGGAGGGGGGTATGAGCTCCATGAATCCACCAATGAATGAATCAATGAATGAACCTGTTTACGGAGTTCAGTTTGTGCTTGTTGATGTTTATTCTTAATCTCTTCTACTCTCTCCTCCATATTCCTTAAAGAATAAAGTTTAAAAAACGGTCTAGAAGGAGGGGGTTCTCAAAAAACTATTTGGGGAAAAAGCAACCAAAAGGATTTAAAAAAAGTCTCCTTGAATGTCGTTAAAAATTGGAAAACTGATTTATCTGCATTGAAAACGTGTATCAGTTAATGTTGTAATTAATGTTGTTAACCGTTTGGACAGTTTTTTAGTGAAAAAAACTAATAAAACTTTGAGATTTCAAACATATATTCTGTTAAACTTTGATTTGATTCAACTTAGCATAATCTTTGACCTAAAACAATATAACTAATGCTAGGGCTGTAAGAAAAATTAATATTTAAAATAAATTTGTTACATTATGCTAAATTTTGTTCCTGAAGAAAAATAGACCAGAAGGCACATCACTAATTGTAATTTGTAAAGAATTTAAAAATAAAAATTCCCAATTTGATAACAGCTTAAATTACCTAACCTAACCCCCCGCCCCCCTGCAGAGAACACGGGCCCCTGAAATACCTTCTTTTTTGTTTCTCCACTTCTAACTCCGCAGCACTTGGTTCTAATAGTCTCATACGGTCCTGAAGTGCCTGAAAACAAAAATGAAATTTAGTAAATTGTTACAAAAATAATTAATTTATTTTTGCACGTTGTAATGTAATTTCCGTGTGCGAAAATCAAGTAACAAGTCTGTTACTATGAATTACTATGAATTACCTAGGAAAAATATTACCTAGGAAAAAGAGAACTAGGCACGTTGTGATATACCTAATTTTCGACTGAAAATTGAGTGCAAACCATGTCCACACAATTCTCCTTTACCGATGTACAGACAAAGGCTTAAAGGGTACTGTTGTAAATTGTAAATTCGACTCTACAAGGGTTAATTAAACTGTTGTTCTAAACTGTACCTTTGATTACCTGCCTATCCGCCATGAACTGTTGTTCTAAACTGTCCCTTTAATTACCTACCTATCCGCTGTTGTTCTAAACTGTCCCTTTAATTACCTACCTATCCGTCATGAACTGTTGTTCTAAACTGTCCCTTTAATTACCTACCTATCCGCCTTAAACTGTTGTTCTAAACTGTCCCTTTAATTACCTACCTATCCGCCTTAAACTGTTGTTCTAAACTGTCCCTTTAATTACCTACCTATCCGCCTTAAACTGTTGTTCTAAACTGTTCCTTTAATTACCTGCCTATCCGCCTAGAACTGTTGTTCTAAACTGTTCCTTTAATTACCTGCCTATCCGCCTTGAACTGTTGTTCTAAACTGTCCCTTTAATTAACTGCCTATCTGCCTTGAACTGTTGTTCTAAACTGTTCCTTTAATTACCTGCCTATCCGCCTTGAACTGTTGTTCTAAACTGTCCCTTTAATTACCTGCCTATCCGTTATTAACTGTCCCTTTAATTACCTGCCTATCCGCCTTGAACTGTTGTTCTAAACTGTTCCTTTAATTACCTGCCTATCTGCCTTGAACTGATGTTCTAAATTGTCTTGAACTGTTGTTCTAAACTGTCCCTTTAATTACCTGCCTATCTGCCTTGAACTGTTATTCTAAACTGTCCCTTTAATTACCTGCCTATCTGCCTTGAACTGATGTTCTAAACTGTCCCTTTAATTACCTGCCTATCCGCCTTGAACTGATGTTCTAAACTGTCCCTTTAATTACCTGCCTATCCGCCTTAAACTGTTGTTCTAAACTGTCCCTTGAATTACCTGCCTATCCGCCTTGAACTGTTGTTCTAAACTGTCCCTTGAACTGTTGTTCTAAACTGTCCCTTTAATTACCTACCTATCCGCCATGAACTGTTGTTCTAAACTGTCCCTTGAATTACCTGCCTATCCGCCTTGAACTGCTGTTCTAAACTGGTTCTGTTCTGGTGTTCAATGTTAAGCTGAGAGCGCATGAACCCAATCTCAGTTTCCAACTTCTCCTCAGCTCTCTCCTACCAGGTATCATTATTATCATTGTTATCATTCAACATATTCGCAATGAGGTTTTTAAAAAAATATATACAGTGGTTGGCGTTAATATTAATACAATAAAGACGAGTTACCTTTTTAAGTTTTGATTTCTGACAAGCTTGTTTAAGCTACAAGTTTACAAGTAAACAAAGAGAAACTGTTATTTGACAGCTTCACTTTGTTAACAGGTAATGTACATCCATGCTGTTGAAAAGCTTGAAGGGAATCAAAATTGTCTTCATTGTATTGATAAATACGAAGATGACTGAATGTAAAACAAAAACAAATTGTTCATCTTTTACACACGGTAGTGGTACATTTAATCTATAAATTAAAACAATTAAGGGAAAAAGGGAAATTTGTACTTCCACTTGCAAGCTTTCCACCCTTTCTAAATATTTTTACCCCCACCCCCAAAAAAAAATACCCCCGATTTTTCCTCTGCGCATGTTAGACATCAATTTAATTTCCAAACCTTAGCAATTTTAGCAGTGATCAGATCTTCTCGATACGTCAACAGTAATAGTTGCATCTCCTCCAAACTTAAACAATAAAAATATATTTTAGGTTTTTACATTTTTATTGATCCCTTGATTCTAGTTAACATATTTGACTGATTTATGTTTTGTTTTCTAGTTGTATGTATTTTTCATGCATTTACATATTAATTGATAAATTGTTCATGGTCATTGATTTTTGATCACAAGTAGGGTTTCCAATTTGGTTCTGTAAAGGCCTTAATGGGTTTGTCTTTCTTGACAATATCAGGAGAGGTTCCGCAAGGCCTTAATAGATCCAAATTGTAAACCCTAATCACTAGTAAGTGTTACCTAGTCGGGAGATTTATAGCTTCATTTGCCATTGTAGAAGATAAAGCGCTATGCTTTCCAACCAAATTCTCATTCTCAGCCTAGATACAATTCCCAGTTGTCCAGTTGTCTAGATGTCTAGTTGTCCAGTTGTCCAATTGTCACTGTCACTGTCACTGTCACTGTCACTGTCACTGTCACTGTCACTGTCACTGTCAATATCATTATCATTGTCATTTGTCATCGTCATTGTCACTGTCATCATTCATCATCATCAATATCTCCATCATTAATATTATCATCATCATCAATATCATCATCAATATCATTATCAATATTATTATCATCATTATCATCAATATCATTATCAATATTATTATCATTACCTGAAGCCGTTGCAGCTCTGCGACAATTTTCTCTCGGTCTCGTGTTAAAAGTTTTAGATCTCTTTTCACTGCTTCCTTTATATTCCAATAGATAAAGGTCATCTCTAATTCAGAAAACAAAATGGCTGACATTAAAAGAAAAACAAAATGGCTGACATTTAAAATAAAATAAAATGGCTGACATTAAAAGAAAAACAAAAATGGCCAACTTTGCAACAAAAACAATTCAAATCATCCACAGCGATTTATATACAATTGAAATTGACTTGTAAAATGCGTTTAAGTTTCATGATGTCTCTACATTTTTTAAAGTTACATCCCACCCTTATCCTTAGCCATTTTCGCCCCTGGACTTGATGGTTTTCGCCACTGACCTGAATCAGCACTGCAACTGACTTTGATCGGCTTAGCCCAGTAATACAGTGCCGAAGTGGATCAGGAAGACGACATTCAATCAATTTGATGTTGTTATAAAACAGTTTTACCATTAGCTTAAATATCAATTATATGCATAAATTGAGGTTGTGTAACTGTAAACTGAGCAATTGCTGTGTTTCATGTTCATTGGACTATTTCATTATAACTTAAGACTAATAGTCGGTTGCCGATCTTACAGTTTTATGGTTATCCCTGTACTAAATCAAAGATGATAACTATCTATGGGTCCCTGGAGTCCTCTAAAGAGTGCAGATAGGCTGGCTTGAGCGGCTGAACCATCATTTAACCTATTTAAGTATATATTGCACAACTTCTAAGAATCCATTTAAAGGGCCAATAAGTTAAAATTGTACTCTTAAAAGCTTTGTCTGATCAATTATGCATCCATCTTTGTATCTTTAAATTGATTATTTTCAAGTCCGGGTTCTCTGCAAGTTGACTGGCAGATTTCTCTTGCTTATACGAAGAAATTTTAAGAAATAATCAGGAAAACAATGTTCTTTCGCATGGAGGGTCACTTGAAAATACGTTTACAGTCTTAATATTAAAATTATTGTATCCACATTAGAAACCTTATATTATGTAATTACGTGTTTAAATATATTACCTGGCCTGTAATTCTTGAACTTGTACTTCATATGCTTCCCCTTTACTGTTCCAAACTCCTTCAATTTCTTTCCTAAAGCAATTCAATTTCAAAAAGTCTATCAAAGAGCAATTAAAATTAATGGGGTCTATTGTTCTTTCTAATTATCAGCCTCCTTGTCCTTCAAAGGCCGAAACTTCTGTAAAGTTAATCCATTCAGAAAGGTCTAATCCATATCTTAAGTAATCTGACCAATTGGGAGCCACAGAATATCTGTTCTGGGCCAATAAGAGATCAAAGAATCCGAATCAGCTGTTTTTCATAGATTAAGCAATTAATCTGTTTTGATTGAAAGTGTCCACTGGGATACAGAGTTAAAGCAAGATTATAAACAGCCCAGGTGGGGGTTGGGGGTTGGGGAGTCGAGGGTATAAAAACATTTAGCTAGTGCATTTTTTTGCGGTATTAATTTTTTCCTTTGGTATAGGTGTAATAAATGCAATAAAAATCACCTAAAAGCAGCTTCCTTTAACAGATCATTCTTATACTTTTCACAGTTGCCGCTGAGATGCTCCTTTTCCCTAGCAAGCTGCTCCTTCTCCTTCATCAGCTCATCTCTCTCCTTCTGGATTAATTTTAATTCTAATTTTGACCTTTCCAACTCCTCGGAACTAGCTTCAGGGCCTGAAATTGAAGAAAATTTACCCTTAAAATGAAACTCGGAGTTAGGTAATTATTTATTTTTATTTATTTTTTTATTTTTTACACTCTACAGCGTTCTTAGTCACTGGTAAACAAGCGGACAACATGTTTCAGATCAGGTTAGAAATAATAAGAGTTTATTGTGTACAATGTACAATGTACATGGACTACACTTCAGAAATGTGTACTACTTCTGGTAATTATCAGAAATCAATTTAAGAGATGATATATGATATAAAGAAAAAACACTCCATTGCAGTAAACATTGGGGCCTCTTGCAGATTTCACTTCCTTAAGAATCCTTACAATACATTCTGTGGGTCATTTCTATAACTTGACATTTCCATTTGATTACAACAATTCCCCCCATATCAATCAATCAATATTTGGGATCGCATTGGAATTAATTATATGAACCCCTGCAATTTTCTGGTCTCTACTCACCTTTAGCTTCTAACTGAGATCCATTTGATGAAAACAGGGTGTCAAGCATAGTTTGAACTCGTTCCCATTCCTCCATACTATATCAGACATAAAAAGGGTTAAAGAGACTGTACTCCATACTATATCAGACATAAATAGGTTTAAAGAGACTGTACTCCATACTATATCAGACATAAATAGGTTTAAAGAGACTGTACTCCATACTTTATCAGACATAAACAGGTTTAAAGAGACTGTACTCCATACTTTATCAGATATAAATAGGTTTAAAGAGACTGTACTCCATACTATATCAGACATAAATAGGTTTAAATTGACTGTACTCCATACTATATCAGACATAAATAGGTTTAAAGAGACTGTACACGTAATTTGAAGTGACTCTCTGTTTACTTAGATCAAGAATGTATATTCCACATTTTCTCAGAATAAGCTGATTATCTTTAATTTTGCTTGGGAATTTCTGCTTCAAAAACAATAAGAACAAATTGTCAGAATTAAACTCTTTGGCTAGTAAAACGACGATATCTTCAACAATATGGATTAAACAAGGTTATAAGAAAATTATTGTGAATCGAGTATGCCCATCTTTAAATGGAAAGAGATTGTTCAAATATTTGAGTTAGACAATAAAGATTTTATTTCATTGATTTCAGTTAGGCTTTTTTGTCATGGTCTAATATTTTTACAGACCTAAAGTCTTAAAAACAATAATAACATATCGGCAATAAAATATTTTTGTATATAAATTCCTATTTTGAGCCCTCCTCCCCCCTTTTACGCCCCTGATGAAGAAAAAAAAATTGAACATTTTTCCTGTCCCGGCCTAATGGTTTAAAAGAATATAGGTGCAAAGTTAGCATCATTTATCTCTATTATTACACGAGTTATTACAAACTCCAGTAGACTAGTGAGGTCCTTTTAAATAATAATACAAAAAACCAGCTAATACCTGACAACCCTCGTGGCAGGGGATTTATTTGATTTATCTAAATTGCATTTTCGGGCATTTTCAGCGTCTGATGATATTTTGCGGATTTCTTGTATCTGATCCTCGTCCTTAACGCACTGAAGAATCTTGGTGATCTGATCGTTGAACGCTGACCGTTCGACCAGTAGCGCTGTATTGGAATTGGATAAACTAGCTCTAGACACAAAACAAACTTTTTATAATAAATTTTAAAATAACGGATTTACTATTCAATTGAAAAGTAAAACAACAAAAATATGTATACAACACTTATCAATCCTCGTTTTATTTAGGATGGCAAGATATTGGTATAATTAAAACCCATTTAAAAATACAATTTAAAAAATTTCTTTTCACAAAAAATTATTTATATGAACCCCAAAAAAACCAATGATAAAAACTTGCCAATAGGTCAAATTTTTTCTAAAAAGGTGGAGGAGGTTAGTCAGAAGGGGAGTTTTATATATTCCCCTACCTGGAATCACTGTATTCTACCTGAGATCTTTTACTTCTTTTCTTTCTGTGTCTAATAATCCCAGTGCTCCGTCCCGATCTGCTTTCAGCATTTCTACCTCCTGCAGATATTATTTCGAAGTAATAATTAATTCCAGCTGATCTAATCTTCAGAAGGATGAAACATTAAAGGGACTGTATACATAATTTTAAGAGACCCCCATTTAAACGGTACCCTTTAAACCTTTATAGGAGCAGCAAATAGTAAGATATCACTGTTTTTCTAGCTAAAAACATGTTAATTTTTGACAATTTCCTTCACTGCTGCATAATCTGGTATCGAGTTTTATGTACAGGGTGTTCCAAAAAACGATCTTAAAGACATTGTAGCACTCAACATTGTTCAATTCTTAAAAAGCCAAAATGAAAAACTTCAAACGGTCAATACTTCTTTAATTTAAGGGCTACATAGTACATACTCTCATTGATATCAATCGATCGGAAATGTTACAAAGATTTCAAAAAAATTTTAAAAATTGAATCATAGTGAGTGCTGCAGTGTCTTAAAGATCGCTTTTTTGGGACACCCTGTAGAGAAACCGCAATGGAAATAAATCATCAAAGATATCTTGATTATTTTCGCTGAGACAACAGTTTTAAAGATACTGTTGTGAATCAGACATGACCCTCTTAAATTTAAGTGCCCCAACATTTGTTAACGGGCATTTCCATTTTGTTATACCCTTTAATCCTTTGTCTGATCAAGGATGAATGAGATATCTTCACTTGCATGGCTTAAAATTGAATATTTTCAATAGTGGCTTCTCTATAAAAGTGGCTTGCGCATTTTTGCTTCCAAGATAATTCAAAGTAAATGAAATAAGATATAGGTTTTAAGGGTACTGTTGTAAATCGGAAAAGTATGTCATTATTTAAATAGAGGGTCCTTTAAATTGCTTCTTTCAAAATTTATGATCATTCCCATTAGAAGTTACAGTCTGGAAGTAACTCAGCCATGAAGAATGCCGCGTACTCAAAGTGATGAAGAATGCCGTGTACCAAAATGATTAAGTAATACACATACTCAAAATGGTGAATCCTGCGTACTCAAAGTGGTGAAGAATGGCGTGTACCTGAGTAAGCATTCCTATCCTAGCGGCGAGGATGGTGTGGTAGAGTTGACCCTCGTCCTCACTATACCCATCCCCAACCTCATCTTTCAGCCTGATCAGCCTCCATTTTATTTTATGCATTCGGAAAAACGTTTCTATTTTCCAAGATTGGGGAAAAGGATAAATTGGAAATCAAGTCGTATTAATAAGTTAAAATCAAGCAATATTAATCATTCGCTTGGGGAAATTATTCTTAAAAGACTGAGGGGGGGGGAGCGGGGGGGGGATTAAAACTGTTCCGAGTATATAAACCCCTCTGACAGTTGTAAATAAATGGAAGTTCCTTTGTTCTAAAACAGATTTATCTTCTCCATTTAACCAGGAGCCAACACATTGCATTTCTAGCAGAGATCTAGCCTAACAACATTAAGAGGTTTATTACCGTGCAATGAAAATTAAAAAATTACAAACAAAAAATAATATTATCCCTATGAAGCACTAGTACTAGGTGGGATACTCGCGCACCAGACCCATGGACCCGCATACTCCATGGAACCTTCTCAATTATTACATCACCCTGGCTTAGTTGAGTGTTGGCAGGTTTGCATCCTATGTCATTTAACGTAAAGACATCCGACAACGAGTTTAATACCAGAATGCTAGGGCAAGCAAGATGTTCATTGCTAGTTGTAAACAAATAGATTCTAGTACAATAGATGGCACCGTAGAATTTGTACACTCTCAGTACAGTTGTATTCTGTCGTCACAAGTGTCAATTCAGTTTTTGTTTCCGAAAAAATTATCAATAATAGTGATAATTTTAGAATAAAGTGTTTATTTTTTAACAGAATAATAAGTGCAATTTTATGTGTTTTTTTTATTTTCTGTTTTTACACTTTTTTATTTAATCTTGGAAAACATGTCAACTAATGTGAGACAATTTCAATTTCCTTGTTATATTTGACACTTGTGACGTTGTGTATAATTGGTTCATTTCTCTGTTGCCACCTATTGTACTTGATAATCTATTTCTCTGTTGCCACCTATTGTACTTGATAATCTATTTCTCTGTTGCCACCTATTGTACTTGATAATCTATTTGGTTACAACCTTGGGCCGAAGGTTTGAACCCCCGCCCTGAGTTCCGTAACTTGTGACGCTACTCACTTTGCCATGGTAGAGCAGTTACCTGTCTCTTCTCATATTCTTGTAGAAGAGAATCAGTTTCGCGTAGTTTGCCCTTTAGGGCAACAATCTGCTCCTCTACAAATACAACATAACTGTTAGTAATGAACATCCGGATTCGGGTACACCAAATCCGCAATTTCCTGATAGATAGGAAATATGGATCCGGGTCTACCAAATCCGCAATTTACTAGTGGATCCGGGTTCACTTAATACGCAGTTTCTCAAAGTCCATCTGACCCTGTAGGATCCGGATCCGGGTATATAGATGCATTCATGAACCCATATGATTATAGAATTATCAAATTCGATGATAAATAAAGAAAAAGAATCAAATCAAATCCTTCTTCCACAATCTACAATTCTACATGCAAATCTTAAACCCATTGGTATAAAACTTTTTAAAATATTAACATTGGTCATCGCGTATTGAAAAGACTGCAGACGACAAAAGAACCCGTGTCAAGTAAGACATTTTGTAATATCTCTTTCAATATTAATAGCAGCCGGTTCTATTTTTGAACGTAGACTCATATAATTTGTTAGGAGCAGGATATGAAGTCAGATTGTCGATATCTCTTTCCGGAGTCTTGGAACCTCTGAAAAGTGACCTCCGTCGGCTCCGATTTTTTATCTCCGGCCTCGTTGGACATAAATAGCCCTTTGAAAGAGATATTACAAAATGTCTTACTTGACACGGGTTCTTTAGGACAGAATCGGCAAATAAAATCAGAGATGACCCAATGAGTGATAAGAGTATACCGTATAATATGTGTGTAATGATTTACTAATGTAATGATTTTACAAATGTGTACAATGTACATATTGTCAAGAATATATCAGGGGGGGGGGAGGAATTTAAATTTGGATATCAAATTGGCAAGTTTTTCCACTCTTTCTGAAACCTGTTTCCCAAATAGGAGAATAAAACCTTAAAAATTGTTTTGGAGGTTCCGCGCAAACATAATTGACATCCTGAGGAAAAAATTATTTTCAAGTAGGAGGGGAAGGAGCAGGGGGGGGGGGGGAGATTGTCAAGAATCAAATAAATACTACCTAGTGGTTCCACTATAGATTTTAGAGCTGAGGTATCATCCTGTGCTCTTTTCAATTCCTCTTCAGGAGTCAATCCTCCTAGGTATACAAAATAATGAACAATCCCTTGATCTATAATCCTCCTACATACAAAATAATGAACAATCCCTTGATCTACAATCCTGCCACCTATTGTACTTGATAATCTATTTGGTTACANCTACATACAAAGTAATGAACAATCCCTTTATCCTTCTTTACAGATTTATACAATATAACCCCTTTACCTACATTCCTTCTTTATTCCTTACAAAATACAAATACAATAAATTTATCTATTATTTAAATACTCGACGACATAATTGATTGATTATTCGAATACTCTATTGATTGAATGATTATCGATTTGAATAAAAAAATTAATTGATTATTTACTTTAATACCTAATGAATTGATTGATTTTCAATAAAAACAGCTGATGATTTGATTAATTGATTATTTACCTGATAGATTAACTGATTGAACAACTGAAGATTTCATTTTCCTGACCATCGTCTTTGTTTTATCTGAGAGAACAACAGCTGATCCTAGTAGGGACTCACGGTCCATAACGTTACCACCTAAGAGAGACTGTAGATGTAGTTTCATGTGACTTCTCAATTTGTAGTGGGGTTTGCCCGATTTACAAAGCTATCGTTTTACTTTCTTAAACTGTGTTACATTCGGCATAATTAGTAACTACATGTATCTATTTTCTAAATAAAAATTTGTATGGGGGGTGGGTTGTTCAATTTATATTATACCTTTATTTAATGTTCGTTGGCCCTCTGCTATTCTGTAAAAAAAGATCAAATCAAACAAAAAATAAATATGGTTTGCAGAAAGGATAAACATTAAACATTTTAGCCGGGGAAATAGTTAATAATTAAAAAAAAACTAAAAAGAACGTAAAATATAGAAAAATAAGTAAAAAAATTGTTATTTTACGTTGACATCTTTGACTTTGTTTCTGATTGAAGGTATTAAACTCATAAAATTATTTTTGATTTTTTCCTCAATTGTATTTTTAAATCGTGATTCTCCGACTCTAGGGCCTTCGCCTTTCTTCTCAGATTCATCACCTCTCCTTCCTGTAATTTCAGATTTTAAATACTTGATTTCCCCGTATTAGTGAAAAGCTGGCTATTTCTCACGCTAGCCTTGACAACATTATTTAATCAATTGTGTGGACGATATTGTTGTTTTCTATGCTTGGTGTTTAATTCTGTTAACTTCTTATGTTTTCCTGTAGTAGAAATGCACAAGCCACAATTAAAATCCACCACTTTTCAAAACTAGAAACACAGATATTCAATTCATTCTTGATCCGACAAAGCTGTAAAGGATACCCTTGTGAATCTGGCATTGCCATCTTTGCATGGAGGGTCAAGATTAGCTAGTGTAAAACACCTTTTATAAAAAAATATCTTCTTGGAGAAAGGTTTATATGATATTTTTCTTAAGTTATTGGATGAGGAGAACGTTATAATTTTGTTAACAGTCCCTATAAAGAGTTGTACCTGGACTGACCCCTGACTAGCTTCTACCAGGAGAGCCTGCAGGGTTGCAATCTCTTCTCTGTAAGAATTATTCTCACGCTCTGATTGGACCAAACTCTCCTGAAGATAGGCGGACACCGCTATCTAGAAAAAATGTGTCAAAAACAAAAGAAAAATCAAAAAATATTATCTAATGTTTCAAAGATACCATTTAAAGCCTGTACCTCCGACTTAGCATTGTCTAGTTCCCTTTTTAAACTGTGCAATTCATCTTTCATTCTAGACGCTTCCATTTCATAAACACCCGTTGAAATCTCTTCAGTCGCCATTTTGTTTTCCACGCTTAATTTTGATGCCAAATTTTGATGATCAGCTAAATCCCCCTCCAACATGGTTGCATTCTTATCTGTGTCCTCGGGGAAGAGTTGAGTACTTTCCTCCTGGTTCACCTCAGCAAGGCCCTCAGGGATATCTGATCCAGGTTTTGCTAAAATTAAAATGTAAAAAATGTTGTTTTCTCTATCCAGAATTTTTCCACAAATGCACATCATTTAAAGACTGCATAACGTGTGATAAAAAGAGGCATGGCCGATTCACCTTTCTCTTATCAATAATGTGGAAATGGAACAATTCGTCGTTTCTCTATGGCTAGAAAAATGCTTTATTCTGAAAATTGAACCCAAATTTTTCAGAAATCCGCAAGTCGCTTCTACAGAAAACCCCAAATTAAAAAAGTTAAATTACACAAAGAGAAACATGGATATCTCAATCGGTCTTAATCAGATAGGTGTGAAGCCTAATTAGCACAAAAGAAAATTAAAATAAATTTTTCCTAATTTCTATTTTTTACTTACGCAGTTCTGCCTCCTCCATATTCTGATTAATAAGATGAACCAATTAACATTTTAGTAATTTATCTGAAATAATCGAGTATTGAAGGAACAGTACGTTTTCAACTGCATGAAATAGACAGAACAGTAGCAAACTGTTTTTTCTGTTAATTAACAACTGAAAAATGTTTTTATTAAATAATCCAAGTTTGGAAATTTACATAGCCCTGAAAAAATGGTACAAGACATTATAGAATTGAAAATTTAGTGAAATTCTAATCACATGGTTTAATACTGATAAAAAAGAGCATCTAGAAGGATCAAAAATTGAAAAAACTAAAATATTAATAAATAAATTTAGTGTATAGGTACAGTAGAGAATATAATCAGCAGAACCATTCCAGTAGTCATTATCAGCGCAGGTATCCAGGTCTTTAAACATCCTTAATAAGAGATTAAATATCTTTAAACATTCTTAATATGAGATTAAATATCTTTAAACATCCTTAATAAGAGATTAAATATCTTTAAACATTTTTAATATGAGATTAAATATCTTTAAACATCCTTAATAAGAGATTAAATATCTTTAAACATCCTTAATAAGAGATTAAATATCTTTAAACATCCTTAATAAGAGATTAAATATCTTTAAACATTCTTAATAAGAGATAATATATCTTTACACATTCTTAATAAGAGATTAAATATCTTTAAACATCCTTAATAAGAGATTAAATATCTTTAAACATCCTTAATAAGAGATTAAATATCTTTTAACAACATCCTTAATGAGAGATTAACTATGTTAATGTTTCTTAATGAAAGATTAAATATCTTTAAACATCCTAAATAAGATATTACATATATTTAAACATTCTTAATTAGAGATTAAATATATATAAATACTTTGCTTGTTTGTCTGTTTGTATCCAATAAACGTCAAAACGGCTGAAGAGATCGGGTCCCAATTATGTTTGGGACCTCACATGACCCCAGGGAAGGTTAATGGATAATCAAAATGTCAAAATTTAGCCTCTAATTCATTAAATTTGGAAAATCCACCATTTTTTTATGAAGTCCGCGAACTTATTGTTTGTTTTTGTTTTACAATGTATACAAAAAGAAAATGTTCAATTGAAAAAGAAGATGAGCGCCGCCTATTTTCTTTCAACATCCTTAATAAAGAGATTTGAGCTACTTAGGATCTTTGAAAAATAAATAAATGTAATTCAAGTTTTTGTAAACATATTCATCAAAAGCTTGAAAAAGCGAAAAGAAAATTATAATAATGGTTATCAAGCTTTTTTTAAAATTTATGTTATGTGAATTTTAATTTACCCATCATGGACACGTTCTTTCCCCTGATCAACATCATGAAGCAGAGAGTCACCATGTTCCAGCTAAAAAAAATTTCATCATTTTTTTTGCATCTCTAATCATGAAATTTAAACAAGTCTCAAATGATGAATAAACAAGACAAGTTTAAAATAAACAAATGGGAGATTCGTTAAGCATATTACCAACTATACCAACTGGTATATACAACTGGTACCAGTTTCCCAAGAAGTAACTTACAAAATATCTCCCAAGTGGTCACTTGCCCATTGTACTTAGGGTCATGACCGGTCAAAGAAAAAAAATGCTTTATTTGCATTAATTTTCGACAATTTTTTTGGAAATCTACAAATGAAAACAGTAAACATTCAAAGGGAATCTAAGAATGAGGGGCGCCAAGCACCCTGGTTTATATACCTAGTGGATCCATCATAGTACATCAGGTTCAGAGCTCGGGCTACATGGCTGTGACAGTTGTCACATATCAAGTTGTGCATTCTAATAAGTAATAATAATAATGATAAAAATAATAATAATAAATATAATGTAATAATAATAATAATAATAATAATAATAATAATAATAATAATAATAATAATAATAATATTAATAATTCTTAACTCTAGTTACTTTCAGCAATTAAATATTTTATTCAACCCCCCCCCCCCATAAAAAAGTGAGCTGTGATCAAACATTAAATTTTCAAATACGTCATTACAAAATAATGAGTTTAAACCTTTTTGAGTATATTTCTGATGCTTCTGCAACAGCATTATCCCATCCAACAGCTCCCCCAACAGCTTTACTAGGATCCAACTCCCAATATCTAGAACAACACCAGTATACAGCATGGGATATCCAACAGCTTTACTAGGATCCAATTCCTAATAACTACAACAACAAAAAAATTATCCCATCGAATAGCTTTACTAAGATCTAACTGCCAATATCTACAACAACAGTATACAGGAAGGGATATCCTACAGCTTTACTAGGATCCAATTCCTAATAAATACAACAAAAAAAATAATACACAGTTCAACAGCTTTACTAAGATCTAATTCCCAATATCTACAACAACAACAGAATACAGGAAGGGATATCCAACAGCTTTACTAGGATCCAATTCCTAATAAATACAACAACAAAAACATTATACCATCCAACTGCTTTACTAGGATCCAACTCCCAATATCTACAACAACAACAGTATACAGGAACGGACATTCAACAGCTTTACTAAGATCTAACTCCCAATATCTACAACAACGACAAATGTATATGTTTTTCAGCTGAATAGAAAAATAGAATATCTTCTTGAAATCAGTTTAAGTATGTCACATTCTTTTTTGCTGTCTTCGGTAAATTTCCTCCAATTCGCTCATCTCAGTGCGTCCACTAAAAGGTTAGTTTCAAAACTACTATACCAGGTTGGGTTTACAAACTAGTGTACAAGGGGTTTCAAACTATTGTACTTGGTTGGGTTTCCAAACTAGTGTACAAGGGGTTCCTAACTATTGTACTTAGTTGGGTTTCCAAACTATTGTACTTGGTTGGGTTTCCAAACTATTGTACTTGGTTGGGTTTCCAAACTATTGTACCTGGTTTGGTTTCTAAACTATTTCACCTGGTTAGCTTTCAAAACTATTGTACCTGTTTGGGTTTCAAAACTATTGAACCTTGTTGGGTTTCCAAACTGATGTACGTGGTTGGGTTTTAAAACTATTGTACCTAGTTGGGTTTCCAAAGCATAGTACTTGGTTGGGTTTCCAAACTGATGTACCTGGTTGGGTTTTAAAACTTTTGTACCTAGTTGGGTTTCCAAACTGATGTACCTGGTTGGGTTTCCAAACTGATGTACCTGGTTGGGTTTCCAAACTGATGTACCTGGTTGGGTTTAAAAACTATTGTACCTAGTTGGGTTTCCAAACTTATATACCTGGTTGGGTTTCCAAACTAATTTACCTGGTTGGGTTTCCAAACTTATATACTTGGTTGGGTTTCCAAACTAATTTACCTGGTTGGGTTTCCAAACTTATATACCTGGTTGGGTTTCCAAACTAATTTACCTGGTTGGGTTTCCAAACTTATATACCTGGTTGGGTTTCCAAACTTATTTACCTGGTTGGGTTTCCAAACTTATTTACCTGGTTGGGTTTCCAAACTTATATACCTGGTTGGGTTTCCGAACTATTGTACCTAGTTGGGTTTCCAACTTATATACCTGGTTGGGTTTCCAAATGCCATGTTATCCTCTGACACATAATATGGTCCGGCAAAATCTCGGATAACGCCCTTAATAGTCAATATATACATTTCCTTTAGAATTCTTTTCTCTTCAATGAGAGCTAGAGAGTGAGAGAGTGAGAGATACAAAATAAGTGTTGTTGGTGGGTTTACAAGGGGGAGGGAGGGGAGGGGGGATGAACTGTTACAAGGGTATTACCGATGACATGCATATTCCCATATGACCGATGAATGGGAAAAGCCAGCTGAGACAAGGTATGGGAGTCCATACTATACAGTAAGGATATCTAGAGATACAACATTACAATTAACTTCATTAATGGGAGTGTTCAGAACTTTAAAATGGAAGAGAGCGTATCAGAATTAAATCATTAGTTTATTGATCATATAACCACGAGGCTTTGAACCTCCTAGCTCTTATATCGCAATATTTATTTTCCTGGTCTGTTATTTTAAATCCAATAAACGCCAAAGCAGTTGTACAAGTTTTTTTTGGTGGCAAATCACTTAACCCGGCAAAACTGATGTACATTGGACTTTTCAATTGAGTCTTAAAGTCGTCTTCCTATTCCACAGTGTTATGGGTCCCACTATATTATCTGTAGTAAAAAATTAATATGGAATTCATTAAAATCTTGCAACTGGATTGTAGAAAGCTCTAACCACTTAATCGAAATGCTTTTTTGATCAGTATGATTGTAATTAATGAATTTAGAACAAAATATAGATTATATTCATAATAAAGTAATCGTGTATCCCTGTGACGTTCTTTGTCAATTTTTCCGTCCGCCATTGTCCGCCTTTACATTTTCTGAAAATACAAAAGTTTAAAATCACACAGAAGTGAATTCAGATAAGCTGAATTGTATAAATTAAACCATATTTAATAAATCTATCACAGACCAAGTTACAGGAGAATCACACACAAATCTGCATTTTAACACAGGCATAAAATGCAATAAATAAATATTAAAGGAACTGAGCTGGGAACTTTTGAAAGATGGATATCGGGATTAAAGCTTGATCTCCTCTTTTTCTTAATCTCGAGATTAAAAAATGCTTGTTCTCCTCTTATTAATCTCCAGATTAATTAAACGATCGGGATTAAGGATATCCTATTCTGAAGTTTTCAGCTCTGTACACTTTATTAAAATGTTAGCTCCAATTAAACGAGTGGTATTCTATCCGATTCTCAACAGTACCTTTTGTACCTTAAACCTGAGTAACAATGAGAAAGATATCGTTGTTTGTTCATCTTAAAAAGTCTAATCAAGAAATATAAAAAAAATTCTTACGGATTTCTTCTGTAAACAATAGAGAAAATTGTCAGAATTGAATACTTTTCTATCCAGAGAAACGACAATGTCTTCCACATTATTGATCAGATAAAGATTTAAAGGGTATCGTTGTGATTCAAGCATACCCCTCCTTTAATGGACTATAAAGGAAAAATGAAAGGGGTACAGGATGAAACCTGAGAATCTCAGGAGTTGAACGATACCTATAAGACAACTATCTATATCCTTTACCCCCTTTCATTTTTCCTTGTAAGGTATATAAAAGTATCACAGCAACGATGTGTAGAAACCTACAAATGCAAACGTGTTCACAGCAACAAAAAATTAATATAAACCGAAACCCATATTAATGAACAATTCCTTTTTATGTTAGTTCCCTGATCAACATTTTTTATTTAACAAAAACATAAAAAGAAAATATTTTTTTAAAAATTAATTTAGAATTAGAAACTTGAATAAAATTTAGGAAATAAGTCTTAAAATTTCTGTCTCAAGGTGTTAGATCCCCCAGAAATCTTTAAAATTGAACAAAACTTGGAGGCGCAAACTTTTTAGGAAAATAAAGAATCTTGGTATCAAAATAAATTAAGGCAACGTTGAGCAATGCGTTATCAAGGCTTCAATGTTTTCTCTTCTTGGCTAATTTCGGGTTCACAGATTAATATTAGAGGAACTTCGTCCATCATCGGTGAATCTAAACATAATTATGATGTTAAGGGGAGTGTCTGCAAAACAAACATAAAATTTATTGAACTTTTTTTGTTGATTTGTTCATGCTTATCAAATGTCTTTTTTTTTAAATATTACAAATTAAATATCAGGGATAAGAATAAGATTAAATAATAGTTCAACCGACTGGAATAATTTAAACAACTTCTTTTTAGCTAGATCAAATTAGTCCACGAGGTTCAACTATGTCTCGCTATTCATCAAATCTTGTCCCAATTTTATTTTATTATATTATATTAGATACCCACTGGCACACCAATAGATTGATTGACTGATTTTTTGGTTTGTCCTTTACAGACCTAGGTATAATTTTCTGAGCTTAACAAAAAAATTCAATTCCTTTTCCCATTTTAATTAATATTTGAAGTAAAAAAGATGGCCGAATTGAATAGAAAATTGAGACACATTAAAGTTTTAAAGCTTTAAAATGTAATACTTTTAGCTGAGAAAAACATCACTTTTGGGCGGGATAGTGGTGACAGGATAGTAGAAGAAGAGAGAGAGCTGAAGGACAGCAATCAGGAATCCAAGAAAATTTGGTATTTTGATGAAGGAGTCCTGGAGTATTGTTCCGTACACAGTCCACAGTCCGGTTACTAAAATTAAATCATGATTAGGGCCTGACAAGTGACCTACATCGTAAAAATGACATTGCCCGATTCACAATGGTACCATTCAAACTTTGAATTGATCAATAATATTGAAGAAAATGTCGATTTTCTAGGTTTAGTTTAATTCTGATAATTCCCGTCTGTTTCCCTGCAGTAGAAATACACGAGTCACGCTTGAAGAGCACAATTAAGAATAATCATTTTACAAAATTATAAACAAAGATATCTAATAAATACAAGATCATACAGAGCTTTTAAGAGAACCGTTATAAATCAGGCATTGTCATCTTTGCATTTAGAGTCAGTTGTGTCAACGTGATTTCAGATCACCCTTCATATGGAGTTGCAATGATTCGCCTAAATCTTTGGCGATTATGCGAGTTATTCTTTTATTTTTGCTCTTTTACTTTTTACAAAAAAAATCATTTGTTTCCCCTAATTTAGCTAGAGAAAAAACTAATATTGTTCCAAAAAAATATATTTTCTAGAAAATATAATTCAGAATTAAACATCTTTTAGTCAAAAATGTATTTATTACCTATAGTTGTCATCAGAATAAGGAAGAACGGGAGTGTATTTGCTGATTTCGTCCTGAGTAAACAATATTTTAATGACGATTAAAAAACCTAATATTATATAATCATTATGCATTAATTAACAGTGTAAAAGAAACAAAGTCTAAAGGCAATCGTTTTAAATCACTTTAGATTTGTATTTTGTACTGTACAAAAGAAGGCTTTGTTACGTCAAAAATGAATGAGATATCAATAATTTTTTCTTTGAAAATTAAATTGATAATTTTGCCTCTCTTTAAATTGAAGGTGGATGTAAGATCTGGAGATCTTTATATGACTATTGTTCAGGTTGATTCACGAAACACGAGACTATGCAAGTGTTCCTACAGAAGTATTCAAGATTCTGATATTCTAATCTACAAATATTTATTCTATACTTAAGAGTTTTATCCTGAGAAACTATACTTATTGGACTTTTTAACTTGAGAACAAGAATTTTAAATTAGATGCCAAGCCTATATATATATATATATATACAATCTTAAAAAGCTTATCCAAGTTTAACATAATCTTGCAAGATTATCTTAAAAGTGTATGAAAAACGATAAAATGCAATTTAATATTTAATCATCTGAGAAACTGTAGCAGCCAATCAGAGAAAAGCGGGCAACCAATGAGAGAACAGAAATATTCTCATTGGAGAAAACAATGGACGGATATCCAAGGAGAGAGAAAAAGAGTGGATTAGGACTAAAATGAAAAGTTTCCACAGTGGATATTCGGATCAAGAAGTCAGGATTAAAGTTTATCCATTCTAAAGTTCCCAGCTCTGAACTCTGAACTATTTTTAACTTTCAATAATTTATTTTATTTAAATTTTACAATATTTTTAAATATTCATATAATCTCAGATGGAAATATTTGAGATTTCTATATTTCTTGTCCTTCATTTTTTTCTTGTTGGTCCATTTTTCAATCATACTTCGGCTAATTTTGAAAATAAAAAGAAAGAATTTTGTTGGATGTCCTTGTAGTTTGCTGTGTTACAAGTAAGAACTATTTTTAAATGATTTTGCTTTTTTTCTGAGCCATCAATTTGAAATCACTGAGTATCTTGTTTTCTGAACTCGGAACTATAAATATAAACAGGTGATCAATTGAGTGGAATTTCAACTAACTCTCGGTTTATTCTTAGATAACCCTGCTGATCAACTCGCTATCCTCGAACCTGGTCTTCTCCCTCAGGACAGATGGATTTGTTCCTCTGATCCGAGTTGCCACTCTGATCTTCATCTCACCACAAGCCTGCCGTAGCTGCCATCTCTCCGCCGCTGCTGCCATCTCTCCACCATTGCTGCCATCTCTCCGCTGTAGCTACCATCTCTCTGCTGTTGCTACCATCTCTCTGCTGTTGCTGCCATCTCTTCGCCGTAGTTGCCATCTCTCCGCCGAAGATGCCATCTCTTCTCCGTAGCTGTCATCTCTCCGCCATAGCTGCCATCTACCTGTCGCTGCTGCTATCTCTTGTTTTCCTACCTAATCACATGATTAATTGTTTTCCTACCTGATAATGTGACTAATCCTTTTATTATATGATCATGTGATTAATTTTTTTCTTATCTGATTATGTGATTAATCGTTTTCCTACCTAATCACGTAATTAATTGTTTTCCTACCTGATCATGTGATTAATTGTTTTCCTACCTGATAATGTGATTAATCCTTTTATTATCTGATCATGTGATTAATTTTTTTCTTACTTGATTATGTAATTAATCGTTTTCCTACCTAATCACGTGATTAATTGTTTTCCTACCTGATCATGTGATTAATCCTTTTCTTATCTGATCATGTATTAAATCGTTTTACCCCGTGCTCACGTGATTAATTCTTTTCCTACCCGATGACCTGATTAATCGCTTTCTTACCTGATCACGTGATAAATCGTTTCACCACGTACTCACATGATTAATTGTTTTCCTACCTGATCACATGATTAATTGCTTTCCTACCTAATCACATGATTAATCGTTTTCCAACCTAATCACATGATTAATTGTTTTCCTACCTGATCACATGATTAATTGTTTTCCTACCTGATCACATGATTAATTGTTTTCTACCTGATCACATGATTAATCGTTTTCCTACCTGATCACATGATTAATCGTTTTCCTACCTGATCACATGATTAATCGTTTTCTTACCTGATCACATGATTAATCGTTTTCCTACCTGATCATGTGATTAATCGTTTTCCTACCTGATTAGGTGATTAATCGTTTTCCTACCTGATCACGTGATTAATTGCTTTCCTACCTAATCATGTGATTAATTGTTTTCCTACCTGATCACACGATTGATCGTTTTCCTACCTGATCACGTGATTAATTGCTGCTAGGGGTGCTCCACAGTAGGCCACAGACAAACCAGCAGCTGAAAAGAGTAGCAATAATAAATCTTAAAAAACTGAATTCATGCACGATCTTAGCTTACAAATTAAGGAGAAAAGTTTTTCTAGACATGTCAAATCAAAATCAAATCATGTGTTTAGGGAGTCCTATCCAGTCCACTCCTCAAACTCGAAATGAATTTACTATATCAAGGATGAAGTGAGATCTTACAGTTTGTATTTTGTTGAACTTGATGTCTAATTTGTATTTAAAATTAAAATTTATGTATTGTACATTTACAGGGTTTCGGTAAAATAGAAAATTGCATTTTTGAACAACGGACTTCCATATTACCAGACAAATTTATTTAAATCAAAAGAAAGAACATAAAACAAAACACCATACATTACTGTCCATCTCAAAATCCCTAATTTCGCTATTTCACGTGGCCCTCCATTTACAGAGGGGTACCCTTTATATCTTTTTCTGATCAATAATGTAGGAGATATCGTCATTTTTCTAACAAGTGTTATATTCCGAACATTTTCTTCGTTTGGCAAAAAAATACCCCACTTGAACAAAATCTATTTTCAAAATTAAAAACATGGATATCTCATTCATTATAATCATCCATGGCTTTTAAGAATACCGTGCTTAAGTAGAAATCCCTCTATAAATGGAGGGTTACTTGAAATTACGTGTATAATCCCCATATATAAAATATTTACCGAAGAATCCAATATTTTGAGTAACATTCACTCCATAGGTTATGTACACGTGTACAGATACAAGGATCAGTACAACTAAACCGGTTTATTCAACTTTTATTGAGGGAACCAGGCAGACAGAGATATATATAGAGACAGACAGACAGAAATATAGAGATAAGACAGACAGAAATATAGAGATAAGACAGATAGACAGACGAACAGACAGACAGAAAGACGGAAAGAATGATAAGACAAAAAGAAAGATAGACGGACGGACAAATAGACTATTTGATGGATAAACAGATAGACAGACAGACATAAAAAGAGACGTTTAGACTTTTTTACAGTGAGACACAGAAAGCGATGAAATTAATGTCATCTTTATTGTTAAAATTTTTTAAAATTGTCAATTTTTGCAACTAATATGTTCCGAAATACATTCAAAATGATTAGTATGGATATACAGTGACTCATTAAACAGATTTATGGTCACACACTAGGTTGCACTATTCACATTCGAGAAATAAGATTTTAAACAAATCGACAAAACTTTTCAGAAAAAATTGCAAATTCAATAATTATTTGAGATAAAACCGCAAATAAATGACATTATCTGGAAAGGATCCAATTTTAGATACTTACTTAATTTACTTTTAAGGGACTGTAAGCGTGATTTCAAAGATGCTTACAATGTCTGATTCATGATAGTACCCTAAATGCTTTGTCTGATCAAGAATTATAAACCTAGAAAAACGACGTTATCTTTCACATTCATGATCCGATAAAGGTTTCAAGGGTATCATTGTGAATCGGACATTGCCATCTTTGTATGAAGGGACACTTTCAATTAGGCTTTCAGTCCTTTGAACGACGAATTCCTATCAAGTATGATGAATATCATTTGCAATTTAAATCACTGAAGCCTCTGAGTATGCATGTAAATAAATCCAAAAATGACCAGTAAAATAACTAAATAAACAGTTGTTTTGTTAGCAATAAACATTCTCAAATATAGAATACTAGACTTTTAGAGCGCTTCTCGCCCATCATCAATCCAAAGTATTAAGTGTGGCTCTTTATGTGAGCATCTTCTCTTTGTACAAACCAATAACAAAAAAAGTTTGCGGATTTAATGATATTTTTTTGCACGTCTTTAAAATTTCACGAAAATCTAAAGTTTTGGACATAATTTTTTGTAATTTTCAGCATCCATAAACCTTTCTTGTCGAGCTGGGAACTTTAGTATGAAAAATCCTTAATCCCGATCCGTTAATTAATCTGGAGATTAAAAACACGAGGAGAACAAGCATTATTTAATCTGGAGATTAAGAAAAAAAGAGATCAAGCATTAATCCCGATATCCACCATTCAAAAGTTCCCAGCTCTGGGGTTATTAGACGTCAGATCCCACACAAAGTTTGGGCCCGTCGGTTCAGCCTTTTTGACAATTATTAAATACAAACGGACAAGCATACAAACAGACACCAAGATAGAAAAGCAAAGGATATATATACAGGTTTCCTTTTTAAAAAAAGGTGAATAAAATTCCTAAAATGATTTTCTTCATAAGGTTTGTTTTATTGACGGCATATACATAAAAGAAAACGATGTAGAAACTAAACAAATCAAATTTAATTATACAAATCACATGTCAGCAAAACATGCTGACAAAGATATATTTATGTGAGAAAAAAGAACATTTTTAAGTTCTTCTTTAGAATAAAAAATAAAAAAAAGAACATACCAGGGGTGAATAATGTATATATACCAGGGGTGAATATTATTCCGAAAACTAAAAATTTGACATCAACAGACATTTTTTTATTTTGATATTTTTTACCCAAAAAACTTTGTTTTCTCTTGAAAATCATTTATTTCACCCAATTCAGCGAATAAAACCCTGAACAAATTCTGGCGGGAAAAATGATTATAAAGTGGGGGTGGAGGAGGATAATTATATTCGAGTAAATATACACCCTTTTGAAGTTCAAAATCCCTCTCCTCCCCCCCCCTAAAATGATTATATTATTAAAAAGATATTTTTTAAATCAAATTTGATTTGTTCCTTTGAAGAATAAACCCTGCTCCGTTCACATTTATCACATTAGCATCATCTAAATTAAGTAATTAATTGATTGATTGATTGATTGATATTGATTGATTGATTATCTGAATATTTTAAAGGATTGGACTTTTCATCATAACATGAGTTTAAAAGTCGTCTTACTATACCACAGTTTTTGGTTCTCGTTGTAATTTTGGGTTTAATGATTCCAATTATATTTTATTGCTCTGAAATGTCCCAAAATTGAATTATTGTGACAATGTACATTGTACGTATTGACAAATAATTGGAAAACAATCTGTTTTGATAAATACAATATATATAATTTGTAAAACATGCATGTAAATAGTTTGCTTTAAGTTAAGGCCAACTGTTAAATGTCAAGTTAATAATTAATTACAAGTTCGAATTACAAAAGTTACTTTAAAATTATGTTCAATATGTAACAAAAGGTTAGAACATACAGTGGTCGACGTTTATCTTAATACAATGAAGACGACTTTTCTGTTTAAGTTTTAATTTCTAACAAGCTTTTTATTAAATTCTACAAGTTTACAAGTAAACTAAGAGAAGCTATTAATTGAAAGGCGCTCTTTGTGTATTCATGCTGTTTACAAGCTTGGTACCAGTGCTTAGGATCCGGATCCGTTGGATCTGCAAGATTTTGGCTTCCTGAATCCGGATCCGCAAAAATATGCGGATTCGCGGATCCGGATCCAAGGAGTAAAATATCAACCAAAAACTTAAAAAAAAACTTTTTTACTCCTAACACCCAAATCTGAACTTATAAAAAAGAAAGCTTATAAAAATTTCCTCATTTCTGAATGGTTCATCAAGTTTTAGGATAAAAAAAAGCGAAAAAAAAATTGAAAATTATTTTTTGCTAAAAAAATTCAGCAAGTCTTATAAAAATTACCTGGATCCGGATCCATTTTTTTCCAGTGCGGATCCGGATCCGCATCAAAATTAAATGGATCCTAAGCACTGCTTGGGAGAAATCGAAAGTGGTCTGAATTGTATTGATATGAGGACGACTTTTAAAGAGAAAATTCAAGTGCCATTCATTAATATTAAAAGACAAAATTTTAATAACATTTTTATTTTACTATTCGCCATTTTCTAAAATAAAATAAAGTGTGTATTTATGTATATTCCTACCTATTAGAATTCCGTAGTTGACCCAAACAAAAGTCATGACAATCCCGACCAAAAAGGACATCGGAGATAAATCTCCGGAAGTCTGATTCAAAGATTAAAAATTATTAATTAACTTTAGCAATGATTTAAACAACACGAGGTTTTTAATTCACTTTAACCCCCCCCCTTCTTTAAAATCATTTTGCAGACTTTTCTGCTACCAGATTTCTAACCCTTCTTTAGAACAATGTCAATTCTTAAATTCTTAAACTTTCCTTAGTCTTGTAGAGTTTCAAGCATATCTCCAGTCCAGAAAGAAACATTCCTATTTAGAAACGTAAAATTAAATCTAAGAGTGACATAAAACATTTTTTTTTAAATGGATAAAACACAAAAACTGGGACAAGTCCAGAGCCCGTTCTCTCCATTGAAAGTGGTCGTGTACTTCACGTACTTTGGGGGACGATATGTTGGCCGCTAGATGTTTCATGCTAAATTCTTATCTAATAGATATTTCTCCGTACATTTGACGACCAATATAGGAGACGTCAAGTTGTCGACCACTGTAGTTTTTGGAAGGAAAGGCCTCAGGTGTGTACCGTATAGTATGCGTACTGTACACAGTACACTGACAGTGTACACTAGTCATGGTATGTTTGATTGATGCACGATTTAGCGAGAACTATTTGAAACCAACGTCGTGGCTCTGTAGGAAAGAAAGGCATTGTGAAATCATTATTTTCTAACAATTAAAAGCGACTTTACATTTGTAATTGAAATTACAGTTCTGTTATAATTTGAAATCTGTTATTTACTGTTTTTGCTTAATGCAGAATCATGCAAATTAAAATCAAAGCTCTGTAGTATATCTGTAATCTGAGCTGGGAACTTTTGAATAGTGGATAGCTGGATTAATGCTTGATCCACCCTTTTTCTTAGTCTCGAGATTAAAAAACGCTTTTTCTCCTCTCGTTATTGTTCTGGAGATTAATTAATCGAGATTAAGGATATCCCATTCTAAAGTTTTCAGCTCTGTATGTATAATGGAAGTTGTATAATTGAATTGTGTATTTTTTACAAATTACAGTGTAAATATGTAATCTATAGCCGGCCAAAACGTAACTCAGATGTTAGAGAGACATAGCAAAAGGGTATGTGGCATAACGCTCATATTAACCTTGGTATTTCTGCCAAATAGTTGACGATTTTTGAAATTCCACAGGCAACACCGGGCATTTCGGCAAGTACGTTATAAAGGTGTACCTATAGCACAAACTGTGGCTGTATTCCCAATAACATCCTTCCAGTCCTCCAGACCCATTTTCTCAAGGTTTTATGTCTCTGAAAATATTAAATAGTTAATTTTTGGGGTACATTTTGTAAGTTTAACAATTTCTTATGAGTTACAACATTTAAATCCATATAAAGGGATTTGGAATTAGAAATGCTGAACCCACAGTTTTTATACAAATTACAGTAAAATAGATTCTAATGTCTGCTTTTCAGGCTTAGTACTGGGGTTGGCATAAAATTGAATTATTTTAAGGACGCAAAGAAAAAATTTGAATATGGGAATGGAAATGCGTATTAATATGGAGGTGTGGATCAATGTTTTGAATTTTAAGGAGAGGGAATTTTAGGGCGTGGATGAGAGTGAGGTTGAATCCCCTCTTCCCCCCCCCCCTTTATTTCTTTCTTTGCCAGATTCACAACGCTTCCCTGTAACCCTTTTATCTGATCGGTAATTTGGAAAATATCATTGCTGTACTTGACAAGTGTTTAACCCCCCCCCCCCCAACCGCAGCACTAAGCATTGTTTCTGAATGAAAGCATGATCACAAAGTTCACCTGGTTTTATAATTACAACATTGTAAATAAATGTAGATTGATTTAACAGTATGAAAACTACAGAAAATCAGCGGAACTGTACATGATTGTACGTCTCACGCTGTTTTTTTACATTGTACAGTACATACACGAAGTATAAATTGAACCCCCCAATAAACATGAGAATTATGGTCGGCGTTAATTTAGATATTCAGACCAATTTTTTAAGAAAACCATCTTTACAGATTGTCTCCTATTATCCATGTTCATTGGGGAAAATCGAAGAATTTAAAGCAGAAATCCGCAAATCTTTGTTTATAGATGAAGTGTACACTTTTTTGTAAACAAAGATTTGGGGGTTCATGAAATGAACAGATATTACAGTATGTATCTTGATGTAAAGTCTTAAACATAATATGTGATGAATGAAGGTATGATGAAGTATTTATGAATATTGTAGACTGGTGCTAGTGTTGGGCTTTTGATTTCATTCGTTCTTTAAGACTTCAACGGTTTTTGGACTTGGAGTTGAAATACAAAACTTTTTTTTTCTAAAATTACTATTTAATTGAATGATGGGTTGTCTGCTAATAATAATTATAATAATATAACATTTTAACCCTGGGAGAATATATTTGCATGAACAAATTAAAAACGAACCAAAAAAAACAATCGTTCACGAAAGAAATCAACGCTCAACACTAACAGGTGCAGGTTCCCAATTACCCCGTACATTCATTTTAGAAGAGTATTTCAGAAAAAGCATCCGCAATGGATCTAAACCTTTCGGTCTGAGACGATATCAGGAATTTCGGCTCGATAAATGTTTGTTCGAAATTCGTGGCATCAACTTTTTCTCAAATTTTCAGATCACAATAAAAATAATATCGTTAACTATGAATATCCCTACCTACACCACAATCACAAATTCTTAAATACTCCCTGAAAGAAATTGAATGTAGACCTTAATTAAAAGTAAGCGCCCATTAACATCTAATGTATGTCGGATTCACACATTCATCCTTTGTGTAAAGGGTACCAATGTGAATACGACATGCCCAACTATAAATGGAGGGTCACTTAAAATTACGTTTTCATTTCCTTGAAAGCTGAAAAGTATTAAAACGGTTAGAGTGATGATTTTTTTAGAGAAACAGAAATAGTCAAAAATTATATAAATTTTAAAAAATTGATGATTATGCAAACAGCATTTGTTAATGGCCCAAATTCAAAAGAAAAAAGTTTAACAGTAAATTGTGTCTTTGTTGTCAGGTTGAAGAGGTAAGTAAAACAGTATTAGTACTTTCCAAAATTTAATTTCTCAATGGCACTTAAAATTTTTGTTTTCAAATCCCAAAAGTGAATTTTCTCAAATTAACTATTCTACCATTTGATCACCAAGATGATGAAAAAAATTTCTGCAGTTAATGTCAGGGAGGGACACAGAGGACCGAGCGCTGGAAAAAGTACCCCTTAATAATACAAATTTTGGGAAGCTGCCACTTGAAAAATTGTCACTATGGAAAGAACCTAACAACGTAAAAAGTGTCCTAATACAAAATGGATAAAAATGGGGGTTTACGTCCCTCCTTAGCCTTTTAGTTAATCCTTGGTCACTTCGTAAACATTTTATTACTCAGTGGTCAATCCTTGGACATTGTATTCCTCCTTGGCCGCGGCAGCTCACCAAACACGTTGTCTCCAAACACGGAGCTGGAGTACACACTTCGGGCCATAGCCTAAACAGTAAATATATCAGATGCCATGGTTTAAAAGCTTAGTCTCGAGTCTAAATTCCCTTATCTCGAGTCTAAATTCCCTAGTCTGGAGTCTAAATTTCCTAGTCTCGAGTCTAATTCCCTAGTCTGGAGTCTAAGTTCCCTAATCTGGAGTCTAATTCCCTAGTCTGAGCCCGCGATTTAAAAGCTTCGGCTCGAGCTGTAATTCCTTAAACCCGACTTTAAGACCCAATCTTCGACCCAACTCTGACGACAGCTTGTGTCACGTGATTGACAGCTGCGAGATCTTAGGCTAGACTTAAGGAGTTAGGCCCAATGAAAATAAAACCGACCTTGGTTGGTTTTAGTGAAGAATAAGGCTCAATGTTGGGTCTTATTCTCATCAAAACCCGGAATGCGCCAATTCCAACTATGAAAATCCGCCAAATACAACATTAAACCGGTTTTATGAACTAAACTCTGTTGAAAATTAGATGCAACTTAAATCCGAAAGCCCGAGCCGTAAATAAGGCTCAACGACAGCTTAGATCTGAGTCGTATTTTCTTGAATTTTTTAAATCGCCGGCTCTGGAGTCTAAGTTCCCTAATCTCGAGTCTAAATCCCTAGTCTGGAGTCTAAATTCCCTAGTCTGGAGTCTAAATTCCTTAGCCTGGAGTTTAAATTCCCTAGTCTAGAGTCCATATTCTCTGTTCTCAAGTCTAAATTCTCTAGTCTCGAGTCTGAATTCCTTAGTCTGGCGTCTAAACTCCTTAGTCTCGAGTCTAAATCCCTAGTCTCGAGACTAACTTCCCTAGTCTCGACTCTAAATTTCCTAGTCTCGAGTATAAATTCTCTAGTTTCTACTCTTGAGTCTAAATTCTCTAGTCTCGAGTCTAAATTCCCTAGTACAAATTAATTCCTCATATCTTTAAAAAACATTAGTTTCAATAAATCTTAAGATTCGAGCCTTATTTTAAAAAGGTTTCCCTCACGAAGATTAGTTGAATAAGGGTAGGGGAAAATAGAACTTTAAGCTTCATTTAACTATTGTTTTAATTTCAAAAGCTCTATATCCATTTCAGCTTTGTAGTTCAGCGCTATCTAAATCAAAAGTTCCGGTCACTGTTTACTAAAATTTAAACCTGTATTGATGCTGCAATATCTGTAGGACGATCTTCTTCGTTTTTACCTTCATCAACTCGCCTGAACAGGAATGAACTATTATTAGAAGGACCGAGTAGACTTGACCCCCTCTCCAATTCACAACGGTTCTTTAAATAGACTTGACCCCCTGTCAATTCACAACGGTTCTTTAAATAGACTTGACCCCCTGTCCATTCACAACGGCACTTTAAGTAGACTTGACCCCCTGTCCATTCACTACGGTACTTTAAATAGACTTGACCCCCAGTCCAATTCACAACAGTACTTTATAAGGACCGAATATACTTGACCCCCAGTCCAATTCACAACAGTACTTTAAAAGGACCGAATATACTTGACCCCCTGTCCAATTCACAACTATACTTGACCCCCAGTCCAATTCACAACAGTACTTTATAAGGACCGAATAGACCTGACCCGCAGTCCAATTCACAACAGTACTTTAAAAGGACCGAATAGACCTGACCCCCAGTCCAATTCACAACAGTACTTTAAAAGGACCGAATAGACCTGACCCCCAGTCCAATTCACAACGGTACTTTTAAAAAGTTTTGTCAGAAAATAATTTGGTGTCTCTCCATGAACGTGACTAGAGCATTCTGCGACGGAAACATCGAAGAAAAATTGTTTTAACTTAACACTTTTTTATCTAGAAAATTAAAATATCTTCCACAGTATTTTTTAGATAAAGGTGTACAGTTGTAAATCAGTCATGGTCCTCTTTAAAACATTAAAACTGACGTTCCTTTTTATGACCTATTTTTGTCTGGTTTTATAAACTTAACTTTTTGATAATAATTTCCCAACTTGCTTTTTAAAATTAGTTTCCAACCAGCTGTTTATATGATATCTATATTCCCTATAGCCGGCCAAACGGCTGGACCGAATGGGCTGACATTTTTTGAGGGAATCCAAAGGCTAAAAAAGATTTTTTTTTCCACTGGCAACGCGGGGTTTCTCTGCTAGTATATTATAATTTTTAAAAAATATAATTTTTTTCCAAATTATAATAAGTTTGATTTATTCAAAATTTAGAAAAACTTTTTTCTGAAATTCTATTTTTTTTCCAAATTCCAAAAAACTATTTTCCAAAATTCAAATTTAAATTTCGAATTTATTTCCCACCTGCTTTTATTCATCATATCCTCGTTCCAAGGAATCCCAACAGGAAGAGAAGCTGCAATCTAGAGTTTACGTTAAAGGGATTGTACGCACAATTTGATATTGAATAAAAGGGATTGTTCACGAATTTTACAGAGGTCGCAGACACAATTTGAGTATCTAGCTATGAAGGTTGTCAACGCAATTTTAGTATCTAGCAATAAAGGTTTTCAACGCAATTTAAGTATCTAGCTTTAAAGGTTGTCAACGCAATTCGAGTATCTAGCTTTAAAGGTTGTCAACGCAATTTTAGTATCTAGCTGTAAAGGTTGTCAACGCAATTTGAGTATATAGCTATAAAGGTTGCCAACGCAATTTTGGTATTAAGCTACAATTTTAGTATCTAGCTATAAAGGTTGTCAACGCAATTTTGGTATCAAGCTAATAGAACTGTTATCGTAATTTTACATTTAGTTAAAGGGATTATCTATAAGGATTTTTTATATACTTTTTACCCTTTTTATTGATACTCCCCCCCCATCCTCTTTTTGATACTTTATAAGTTTATATGGAAGGAGAATGAATTTTCACGAAATTATCAAAAACTTAAATTAAATAAAAAAATTAAATATTATTTTGTTTACCTCGACCGGAGTTCGTTGATTTGCAACTCCGATATTGGTAGATTTCTTGCCCGGGATATAGATACCCTCGTCTGCCTCCCCCTCCTCCTCCTCCTCGCACTCGGAGTAAACAACAGACATCGGAGATCTAGAGTCATCAACTCCCTACGAGGTAATGCTCGTGAATTCACAGCAGTATAAGTTATCATTTTTGCTAAATTGGAGAAAATTAAATAATCTAAATTCAAAACAAAAAGTCCAATTTTACATTTTTGGATTGAGGGAATTAGGTAATGATAATAATTTTTAAAAGGAGGAATATATTGTTAGGAAATACCAAAATGGAATAACGCTTTAGCTTTGATGAAGGACGTGAATTTACTAGCTGTTCTAACTCTTTTTTATAAAGTTTTCATTTATAAACTCATTAATTTACCCAACAAACGAATTCATGTTCCCCCCAAAATCAGCCAATAGAACCGAAAAACTGATTCTGAACATTTTATTAGAAATTATAACACTATACAATATAAGTCAGTCGAGTTACATTCCGTGGATTGTAAGGCCACGCCCAAGATTATCTATTTCAAAGAAGCAAATATATAAAAAATCTCTGTCACTACAAATCACAAAACCTAATTTTGCCTCAAGTTTAAATCTATTTTTCTTTAGAACTGATTGTTTATAAGAGAATAATAACACCTGTTATATTAGTGAACATCTGGATATAAAACACAAGTGTGAAATGAAAATCCAATGTATCAAATGTTAAGAAAGCAGGAAACCTTAACGGGGGGATCATGCTGTGGTGGGATGGTGTTATGGACCAATGCGTAGTGGTTCCCTTTGGTTCGTTTTCTAAAAACTTTTAAAATTGTATAATTACCAGGGATATAAAGTTTGTGCTAACCAGGGATACAAAGTGTGTGCTGACCAGGGATATAAAGTGTGTGCTGACCAGGGATATAAAGTGTGTGCTGACCAGGGATATAAAGTGTGTGCTGACCA